>NC_047020.1:25403199-25707414 GCF_902652985.1 Pecten maximus | reverse complement strand
GTTCAGCGGCTGAACATTCAAAATCTGAATGTCGTATGTCGTATGTTCAGCGGCTGAACATTCAAAATTTGAATGTCGTATGTCGTATGTCGAGCCGCTGAACATTCAAAATCAAAATCTGAATGTCGTATGTCGTATGTTCAGCGGCTGAACATTCAAAATCTGAATGTCGTATGTCGTATGTTGAGCCGCTGAACATTCAAAAGTTACCTCGTTGGCTGGTACAAACACAAGATATGAAGTTTTGAATGTCGTATGTCGTATGTTCAGCGGCTGAACATTCAAAATCTGAATGTCGTATGTCGTATGTTCAGCGGCTGAACATTCAAAATTTGAATGTCGTATGTCGTATGTCGAGCCGCTGAACATTCAAAATCAAAATCTGAATGTCGTATGTCGTATGTTCAGCGGCTGAACATTCAAAATCTGAATGCCGTATGTCGTATGTTGAGCCGCTGAACATACAAAAGTTACCTCGTTGGCTGGTACAAACACAAGATATGAAGTTTTGAATGTCGTATGTCGTATGTTCAGCGGCTGAACATTCAAAATCTGAATGTCGTATGTCGTATGTTCAGCGGCTGAACATTCAAAATTTGAAAGTCGTATGTCGTATGTCGAGCCGCTGAACATTCAAAATCAAAATCTGAATGTCGTATGTCGTATGTTCAGCGGCTGAACATTCAAAATCTGAATGTCGTATGTCGTATGTCGTATGTTCAGCGGCTGAACATTCAAAATTTGAATGTCGTTTGTCGTATGTCGAGCCGCTGAACATTCAAAATCAAAATCTGAATGTCGTATGTCGTATGTTCAGCGGCTGAACATTCAAAATCTGAATGCCGTATGTCGTATGTTGAGCCGCTGAACATTCAAAAGTTACCTCGTTGGCTGGTACAAACACAGGATATGGAGTTTTGAATGTCGTATGTCGTATGTTCAGCGGCTGAACATTCAAAATCTGAATGTCGTATGTCGTATGTTCAGCGGCTGAACATTCAAAATTTGAATGTCGTATGTCGTATGTCGAGCCGCTGAACATTCAAAATCAAAATCTGAATGTCGTATGTCGTATGTTCAGCGGCTGAACATTCAAAATCTGAATGTCGTATGTCGTATGTTGAGCCGCTGAACATTCAAAAATTACCTCGTTGGCTGGTACAAACACAAGATATGAAGTTTTGAATGTCGTATGTCGTATGTTCAGCGGCTGAACATTCAAAATCTGAATGTCGTATGTCGTATGTTCAGCGGCTGAACATCTTAAATTTGAATGTCGTATGTCGTATGTCGTATGTCGAGCCGCTGAACATTCAAAATCAAAATCTGAATGTCGTATGTCGTATGTTCAGCGGCTGGACATTCAAAATCTGAATGTCGTATGTCGTATGTTCAGCGGCTGAACATTCAAAATTTGAATGTCGTATGTCGTATGACGAGCCACTGAACATTCAAAATCAAAATCTGAATGTCGTATGTCGTATGTTCAGCGGCTGAACATTCAAAATTTGAATGTCGTATGTCGTATGTTCAGCGGCTGAACATTCAAAATTTGAATGTCGTATGTCGTATGTCGAGCCGCTGAACATTCAAAATCAAAATCTGAATGTCGTATGTCGTATGTTCAGCGGCTGAACATTCAAAATTTGAATGTCGTATGTCGTATGTCGAGCCGCTGAACATTCAAAATCAAAATCTGAATGTCGTATGTCGTATGTTCAGCGGCTGAACATTCAAAATCTGAATGTCGTATGTCGTATGTTCAGCGGCTGAACATTCAAAAGTTACCTCGTTGACTGGTAAAAACACAAGATATGAAGTTTTGAATGTCGTATGTCGTATGTTCAGCGACTGAACATTCAAAGTCTGAATGTCGTATGTCGTATGTTGAGCCGCTGAACATTCAAAAGTTACCTCGTTGGCTGGTACAAACACAAGATATGAAGTTTTGAATGTCGTATGTCGTATGTTCAGCGGCTGAACATTCAAAATCTGAATGTCGTATGTCGTATGTTCAGCGGCTGAACATTCAAAATTTGAATGTCGTATGTCGTATGTCGAGCCGCTGAACATTCAAAATCAAAATCTGAATGTCGTATGTCGTATGTTCAGCGGCTGAACATTCAAAATTTGAATGTCGTATGTCGTATGTCGAGCCGCTGAACATTCAAAATCAAAATCTGAATGTCGTATGTCGTATGTTCAGCGGCTGAACATTCAAAATCTGAATGCCGTATGTCGTATGTTGAGCCGCTGAACATTCAAAAGTTACCTCGTTGGCTGGTACAAACACAAGATATGAAGTTTTGAATGTCGTATGTCGTATGTTGAGCTAACTTCACACAGCCACGATATTAACGTGGTCCTGTGGTCAGGGTCAGCTGAGGGAGTAAGATCAGACCTGCAGACCAGTCAATTTTAAACAAAGATGTACCCTGTACATGAGAAGTACAAATATACTTGATAGAAATATCCTGCAATTAAGTGATTAGATCGACTATGGCTCAGAATATGAATTATTTTATGACCATATCCGTAAACTGTAAAACGAAAGTAGGTCTAGCCCAACTACATAGGTTACGATACGATAGCTATGAATTAAATCTGTGTTACTTTTCGTTGTATTTTAGCACATTGGTGTCTCAAAAATTGCGAAAATAATCCGGGAATGTTCAATGATCTTCTGTTTTTATTATCGTTGTGCTTTCCGTGTCACGTTCTAATAACCGACGCCACGAAATATATCATACAGCTAATGGACCGAAGTGTTATCCACTCCAAACCTCCATTTATCGACTATAGATGCCTGATTCTATAGCCTGTAGACTTACGGTTACGTCATCAAATGCATTTCCCGCGAAATTACTGGGAAATCTAAATCAATATCTTAAAATGATATGAAGCGAAAGATATAGAAAATGTCTAAATAAAAACATTGTGATCAGTATTGAGTGCAAAGTTAGAGTGCATTGTAAATAATTGCTACGATTCGCTAACCTAATACATAAGTAATTTAAATCAAATTATTTTAAAATCCATATTTCGTTTCTATTATAATCTTAAAATTTGTAACACAAGATCATTTAGTACTGACTCTTTCAAACGCACAGATGCTTTGATTTGAGCAAAGATGGCGACCCGAAGCTGTGAGGCGGTTTGGATTGGAATTAAAATGCGTATATTTCGGCAAGTAAACATCGTACACTGTGTGGTCAGATAATCTAATTTTGTCATAATCTATTCAGAACAGTTGTTGTTTAGTCGCTACGGTCATTAACATAAAAATTCGGATTATTATATAAATACTTATTTAATTATTATTTAACACCCAATGAATAGATTGGGTCATTTAAGGACGAACGCCCCTGTGCTCAAGGTGTAGGCGTTGGTTGAGTCTTCGGTATGTTCGTGTTTGTCTCCTTGTAATACCGATGTTGTCATCTTATTACCATTGATTTGTTGTTGTCTTGCATCAGTCGATGTTGTGGCGAGACAATGCCCCCCTCCCGTTTGTAACACAGCTTACAACTGGTGCTCATCTGTGATTTCCCATCGATAAAAACTGAAAGGTATTGCGAGAGTGTCCTATATTGGTCCTACCATGAAAAATACCCTGAAATGATCCAAGGGCTACATTCTCCACAGTTCTGACAAAAAAGCTACTGTCTTGTTTGGTAGATTCCATATTTCCCGTGTTCATTGTTTCCATATTCAGCTTTCAATTTTTCTGCACATTCTTGACTTCCTTCTAAACAACGTGCCGCTCGTGTTGCATTGGTCTTATTCAATAATATGTCACCAAACACACATTTCCATGGATGATGTCTCTCTGTTGTAACAGAAATAAGAATAAGGTAACACAATACTTGGAAGACTACCAGAACTACCTACTTAACAATATTTGATGTCAATATACTAATCACAAGAGGTGTTAGGATTTAATGGAAGGTGTCAAAAAAGATTACAGTATCAATTATATTACAGCAGAATTCACAGTTAACTAAACGAGGTGATAACAGCATAATATTTTATATATATTGAGCGAGGATATCGACTAAGGCCTGTTGAGAAAGTTGTGATTGGTTCAAATGACATGTTCTGAATGTCGAGATGTTTTGATGACGTGATTCGTCGTCCTTGTTGTCAGGAATAGACACCGTACTCTACACACTGTAAGAATCAAGATTAGCTTCAAATCAACTAGACAAAATTTTCCGAATGTTTACTGACAGATAGACGTCTGTCAAATGGTGGATCTTTCATCTTGATAAAAAGAACGACTTCCTTCTGTTTATACCATTATTAGGGAAATGTTTATATGAATTTCACAGGAAATCAGTCGTACTACAGTTTTATTTCATTATTCTATTTATTTTGTTTATTATTATTATATTACATCATTTTAATCATCTAAGAGTATAATCATTCTTTCAATTGGGCATCATGGAAAGGTTTGGGGCTTAGCTGTGCTCTACACTGCCACAAAATTTATTTTCGACATCTTTAGAAATTTAACGTTCACAGGGAAGCTCCAGGAAAACTTATACAATTAGGCTTTTCATTTTAGTTTAGTTTAGTTTAGGCTTTTCCTCTGTGTATTCTCTATAAAAATAGATTTAGTATGGATTGAAGCTAAGTTCAAGACAAAAGGCCTTATACTACTGATATCTAATACACGTAAGTGGTTACAGGAAACATAAAGATACAGAAAGTTTCTGGTTTCACGAGATCAGGTCTTTTTCTCGAAGCAAAGCCGAGGGAAATAGGTATAGTCGAAGGAAAACAGACAATACACAGTAAAAAAACACTTAAAATTTGAGTTATTTTGCAATTAGATTATGTATCCCGATAAGTCTCCGAAAACTTCGGTGTTGGCATTTTGGAGTGACAAATTGTATGGCGTATTTGGTCTTCAATCCATTTTACAATTTCCATTGACAGTAATAAATTGGTTATACTATAACCAATTTATTACTGTCAATGGAAATTGTAAAATGGATTGAAGACCAAAAACCTAGGTTTATTTATTTGGTTCAGAGCCAAAGTTCACTACTTTTGCCTGAAATATTAGAATACGAAAATGTTTAACTTTCATTTTCTAACATATTGTTCAAATTTAAAACAAACTTTAATTGAGGCATACGGGGGAACATGATTAATTGTGATTGACAATAGAACTTTTGATCAATTCAACGGATTAACACTCATGTCCACAAGTGTCCGTCAAACATACAAGTACATTTAATACACTTGCTAGTCTGTGTATACACGTGTTGTAGGGCCTATGGTTTCAGAAGACACGCCTCTGTTCAGGAAGTAGTATTGGATGCATTTACATTTATTTTTGTATTTTTGTGTTTAATAAAACGTATATACGGTGGTTTTATTTTAACAATTTCTTAGCTCACCTAGTCCGAGATCATGCTGTGGTGTCCGTCCGTCAACAATTGACTTCTTATCCATATACGCTGATCGGAATCTAACCAGATTCGGAAGGAACCTCATGTGACTTGAATTCAATACAAATGATAGGGATGATCCCAAGTGGGGCCAGGCAAACAGAGGTCCATTTAGCCATATTGATATAGCGTTAATGACTTCTCTGACATCCAGGAATTGATAAGCCTCGCATACATCCCTAGATGGCTGGGATTCAAATTTATACAAGTTATGGTACTGCTACTAGTTGCCCGAGGGGTGACTCCGAAAATTGACAATTTGGTTATATTTTATAAACTGGAATATATAGGGAATGTGCCCAATAAGGTAATTTGATGAAAAGCATATAAAATGTACGTAGTGGCTGAACTAACCAGGTGGGTGATACAGGCCCCCTTGTTTCGTCTTTTCGTGGCATTTCAGTATTAAAATTCTCCCGTTTTGTCTTTTGTCAAGAAATTCAGGTTTCAAGTTTGTTTGTTAGAAAAGAAAAACGAGAATGGAGGTTTATTGGTTCTCGGCTTTTCAAGGCGTATCAACGACAATACGAAAATCCAGGTACAATGATATGAGTATCGTTTATCCCGTAACATGTTAACATTGTGCTTCCGGTACCTTTTGTTTTATATCATCTACCGTGTATCACGTACGTTAAGATTTCAATTGGCTACTTAACCTAAAGTTTCAGATTTCTGATGGTCGTTTACCTAGCTCTACTTAAATAAAAAAGAAATGTCGTATCCATCTTTTCTCAGAAACCATATGGATCCAGGAAATGCTCGAGCGTGGATGTTATGCAATTAATTTGAGAACAAAGTAAAGAGATCCCCGGTTATACAGAAAGATTTTAATTTGGATAGAAGACCTCGATGCCAAACCCGGTAAAAACGCTTTACTTATATCACAGAATAATTCTAAT
This sequence comes from Pecten maximus, assembly GCF_902652985.1. Lineage (NCBI taxonomy): Eukaryota > Metazoa > Mollusca > Bivalvia > Pectinida > Pectinidae > Pecten > Pecten maximus. The sequence continues at coordinate 25,701,056 of NC_047020.1, read as the reverse complement.
TTCGCTACCTTTATCGAGATTTTAAAAATGTCGTAGGAAAAAGATAGAAGTTGAATAATAGTGAAATCGCCGGATCTGAAGTCAGAGAGTAGAAGGGATTTATCAATAAGGAAATTGAAGACACATTTATACAAACATCTTTCCATTAGTTTACCAACAATAGGCCATAAAGATATTGGACGATAGTTACTGATAATGGAGGATCTTCTTTTTAACAACAGGTGTAACATATATGTGTGCCTTTCCCCGGTGAGACGGGTATGAACATCTGTAGACCTCTTGAATAGTTGAACTTATTATCAGTGATATAAATCTGTATTTTAGTTCATATTTTGCACTAGTTTTATCGATTTTTAGTTAGAATTACAATTTCCGCTGTTAACATTAAAATTGTGTCGGTATTCCCTTTTTTATGAAAAACGTATGTAATGATTAATTTTCAATGAAGTAACTAATTTTTAATTGGACCTATCAAGAGTTTCACTTGAAACTCTCCAAATGTCAATAAAATCTGTTGAAATGAAAGATTACCTGAGTAATCCATTAAACTGCTATAGAAACATGATGACTGATGACTAAGGAGGTAAAAGGGAAATGACACAAGTTTTCTTACAAGAAAATGGTGATAGAGTTGAAGGCCAATAGAGCGATTGGGAAAGGCTTTCTTAAAAGATAACAAGGGCGCAAAAGGGAGGGAAAGTGAAATTAGTCCTTAGCTAAAGCGATGCTATAGGTTCTTTGCTCAAAAGATAATGACAAGGATCAAATATATTGATATGAAATGATAAATAATGGATGCAGGCAATATGCCTCTATATCCATATCTCAATTATTGAATTAAAATGTTAGTGTTTTTCAAAGTCTTTTATTGTTGGAGAAACAACAACACGTTCGGGAAGACTGTTCCAGATATCCACGATTCTAAAACTGAAAGAATGTTTTCTGACCTCGCAGTATTTCTTCTTAATCTTCAATGTATGTCCTCTTGTTCGGTTTGATTTTTCAATCTCAAAATTTCCATTTGTGACCCTGTGTTCGTGCTCCTTGTGTATAATTTTAAAAACATTGATGATGTCACCTCTTAATCGCCGATAGGCCAACGTTTGGAGTCCTAGCTTTTTTAGTCTCTCGCTGTATGGTAGCTCCTTAAATCCTGGACTTTTATATATACAACCAATTAAAAGACAGTCGTTTGCAGTGAGTTTGATCTTGGCCCAAATACTTTCCATAAATGAAGAACCCATATTTACTTCTGTAGCTTTGTGCCTTTTTCTTACGTAAATTGCTACCCCGCGATGATAGGAATTTTCATTTAGAAATAGACCGAATCCTTCTAAGGAGAGTTCAGCTCTACTAGTTAAAAATCTGCTGTTTTGGGGAAATATCTCTGTTATTCTAATTATATCTATACTTTTTAATTATTGTTTTAAGCTCGTCTAATTTGTTTAAAAGACTATCTGTGTTGGTATAAAAGCATACGAAGGGTTCTACTAGGCTTAATTTACTATCGTACTTATTTTTGTTACTTTCCTGGCCTACGGGGGCCCCGGACTTTGTAGGTGAATTCCCCGACGTATTTTGATCTCTTTTCTTTTTAGCTTCTTCCCATAACAGTCTCTCCTGTTCCCTTTCCGCTTTTGTCAAATCGCTACTTACTATCAATATTACTTTATCAAAATGTCATTTATGTGGGAGAAGACTGATATAGGCAAAGCCTGTTGTCAAATCCCTTTGTACTATATCATCTTGTATAATAAAATTTGTTGAAATGAAAAAATCGCTACTGATCTTTATCTTTTTAAAAGCATCTTCATCCCCCGAGTTCTTCATATTTCTGAATAAAGATTTTTTTATTCTCCAGATTATTCAGTGTTATCAACAATGACAATATTATTCAATGGTCGCAATGCACATCTATATTGTGTCTTTCTTTGTCATGCTTTGTCGATTTTTTTTCGAAAGCGGACATACTGTATATATATATATATCCACGTCTCTGTTACATGTATCGCATGAAATTACTTCTTGTCACTTGTTTCTGAATAAGATGTAACTTTTCCGGCCATATCACAATATTAGAATTATCTAGTGTGGATGCGTTTCCGGTACTAATCTAGGTCTTTTGTTTGCTTGTAAAACCATATTAAAATGCGGTATTTAACATGAAAAGTTCACCTTGGAACGCTCAAAACATCTGTAGTTGTTAAAATATGCAAATATTCACCTGATCTGTATGGTTCCACATCGATTTTCACATCTAAGTCAAATAAAATGTCAGTTAAGCATCTCGGTGACCCGGAGCAACATATTACGCCAACAGCATGCTTCCTCTGGAGGCGGCCATTTTTTCCCACCGAAGCAGCCACGACGGTGGGAAAACAAAGTACGCAAAACTTTGAATCAGACGAGTCTACATATCCAATCTTTCAAATCTGGTGGGTTAAGTATACGAACAATCTATCTATTTCTTAACTACTACCGTAAACTGTTAATTAGGCTTTATTTTGTTTGTATGAGCTGGTCAGGATTTGGGATCTACTCGGGTAAATGTATCGAATGTAGCCTATAACGACCGGCTCGAATGAAATTGAGGCCATATTTCAGTACCATATATCTCATTATCATAGTTACTAGTTCTTTTTTCCCCACGGTAGATTTATAACGCTTTTCGTTTAAAGCCATTTTGATTTTGATTTCATATTGTTTTCCCATCATTCTTGGCGAGACAACATATGGCAGATTTTCAGAAATTTTTAAGAACATATTGTGTTTAGAGTTGACCAGACTTGATTTCTGTTACTCTTAATATAAGTGTATGGCCTTATTCGTATTAGTTTAGAAGATGTAATGTTCTTCATGGGTGGTTTCTGTGTCTTATGCATATATCCCGTTTGTATCATTTTTTCATACCGGAGAAAAATAAAAACTTCACTAAAAAGTAGGTGTGACATAATTATCGTGAAATATCGCACACGCGGTTCAAAATCATCACTTTTGATGGAAAACTAATCAGACATTTACAGATTCACTTATCTTACTGAACAGTTCTATTCTCCATCATGTAGCAGCTGATATGTTTTAAAGATCAATGTAAACAGACAGGCATTTAAAGCGTTTTTTATACTAGAGCCATTCACATGACATGACGAGGTAACCCAATACCAAGGGTATTTCTCAAAACTATGGTGTTCTGGTGTAAGATTAGGGAAAAAATTATTTATACAGTACAATAAAATCCATAATCATTGAAGTCATAAAAAACTGTTCAAAATTAGAGTATATACAAAAGCTATCATGACCTATAGCAATATAAATTGGCTATTTACTTAATGGAACAAAGTCAGTTTGTACTGGAGATCAGACGGCTTAAAATTAATTGGATATTTACATTAATGTTTAAAGCTAAAACACATAGACTTCATCACTGTAGTTTGAAGTATGTTTGTTATAATTATGTACATGTTTTCCTACATGCAGATTTTCAACCAGCACCATGTCACGAGGAGGGTCCGGTTCGGACAAACTAACTCGTATTGCTATTGTCAGTACTGATAAGTGCAAACCAAAAAAATGTCGACAAGAGTGCAAGAAAGCATGTCCAGTAGTCAGAATGGGTAGGTATACGTAAAGCTGTGTTTCATTATTAAGAAAATTAATTTGACAATAAATAGGAGTTAGTCAGGGTAATGTTGAAGGGGATATGCCACTCAAAACTGTTAAAAAAATATGTTTTCCAATGTTATTTCATTTTTATTTTTTTACAAAGTTCATTACGATTCAAAAGTTAATGAAGTTTTTAGTACTGTCATCCTTGATTTTTAGGAAATCTTGTCATAGACTTTTAGCATTGCGACACTGATATTGTAAATATACCTAATCATGTTTTTTCTAGTAATAATTATCATATCTATATAAAAGAACCATAGCATGAAAAGTAAAACGTTATGTACAAGGTATTTAATTTTGATATTTCATTTACAGGGAAGCTGTGTATAGAAGTATCTCCTGCAGATAAGCTTGCATTCATATCGGAAGAACTATGCATAGGTTGTGGTATCTGTGCCAAGGTAAAGTTTTCATCATTTAGTTCCTTGTGTTTGCATCCAATACTGACTGTACCAGTTACATGTATATATTATATGTGGGTAGAGGGTGGGAAAATACTTACCATTCCTTTACAGAATTAGTTTGAAAACATCCGCATTGTGTTCTCATTCAAGTATCGGAGTGATGTTGTATTAAAACTTTGTATTACCATTTTGGATTGTCAAGATATCTGTTAAGAATTCATTTTTTTTAAACTATTACAGAAATGTAGAATTTATCTTATTTTTTTTTAACTATTACAGAAATGTCCTTTTGAAGCTATTTCCATCATTAATCTTCCCAGTAACCTGGAAAAAGACACCACTCACAGATACAGTGCAAACTCTTTCAAACTCCACAGGTAAAACAGCTTGGCCTACAAGTCAGTTCTTTTAACAAAGTGTTAGTGCTTAGTTTCTAACAATAGATAAATGTTATGCTCATATATAGTTACATGTATAATCTTTGATGCAATTCTGATTTAAATTACGAGTAAAGAAGTATTTTGTCTTCCATCGCAAGTAACAAAAAGTCCAGCTGAATGTTAAAAATGTTATTTGGAGAACAAGAACTGCTGCACTGGTGAAGACCTGTCAGCAGTTATTTTGTTGCAGGGATCCTCTATATTTTGAAATTATGTCCCCACTTAGTGTCTGTCCATAACAACCTTGTGTACCTACTCGTGAACCCCCCCAAGACAGATTAGATTTTGATGGTCATTAATCTCTGGATTTTTGTTTTCAGATTACCCATACCTAGACCTGGAGAAGTGCTGGGGTTGGTAGGAACCAATGGTATTGGCAAGTCAACGGCATTGAAAATTCTAGCTGGAAAACAGAAACCTAACCTTGGAAAATTCAATGCAAGTTATTCATAACTTAACTTCTTTTCAACTAAATATCTTAAACTTCTTTTCAACTAAATATCTTAAAGAGTTAACATTTTAGTATGATGGACACTATTTATTTTGTGTGTTTGTTTGGGTTTTTTTTTTTTTTAATTTAGTATTTCTGGATATCTGGACCTCATGGAACAATATTAAAACAATTTGAGGAAAAAATGAAACTCAGATTCTAAAAAAATGTCTAGATTATCCCTCCAAATTTCAATTTCTGTTTTAGACAGCATTTAAAGTTGATTTGCTGGTTGAATAACTGGACAACAATTTCAGGAGTAAAAAAGCATTTATAAATAGCAAATTACAAATAAGAAACGGAACAGAAGTATTGACTGCTGATAAATATGAAGGGAGATAACCTATATTCATGATGGATTTAAACATAATCGGTTCTACATTACCATAATATTATTGGAATTTTATTTAAGAAAGCATGAGAATATTCACTTCATAATTTGTCTTTCTTGTTTCATCAAGCTGTCATCACAGAAGTTATCTCCCTTTATTACAGGACCCACCAGACTGGACAGAGATCCTCACATACTTTAGGGGATCCGAACTCCAGAACTACTTCACCAAGATTTTAGAAGATGACCTGAAAGCTGTGACTAAACCTCAGTATGTTGATCAGATCCCCAAGGCAGTTAAGGTAATTGTCACACTGATGTCTGTTTGTGACAGATGTATAATTGTGGTATCAGGGGAAATGTTGTATTATTTTTAAACCAGAACATGTGGTATAGTATAAAAGATATACAAATAATTTTATATACTTTCAGGTTTCCTAATGTAGCATAATACAGGAAACTGAACATTTCCTTTTTAGCCCACCATCATCAGATGGTGGGCTATTCAAATCGCCCTGCGTCCGTGGTCCGTCGTCCGTCCGTCCCTCCGTCCGTCCGTCCGTCCGTCCCTCCGTCCGTCCGTAAACAATTCTTGTTATCGCTAATCCTCAGAAAGTACTAAAGGGATCTTTCTCAAATTTCATATGTAGGTTCCCCTTGGTGCCTAGTTATGCATATTGCATTTTGAGACCAATCGGAAAACAACATGGCCGACAGGCAGCCATCTTGGATTTTGACAATTGAAGTTCGTTATCGCTATTTCTGAGAAAGTACAGAAGGGATCTTTCTCAAATTCCATATGTAGGTTTCCCTTGGTGCCTAGTTATGCATATTGCATTTTGAGACCAATCGGTAAGTAACATGGCCGACAGGCAGCCATCTTGGATTTTAACAATTGAAGTTTGTTATCGCTATTTCTGAGAAAGTACTGAAGGGATCTTTCTCAAATTCCATATGTAGGTTTCCCTTGGTGCCTAGTTATGCATATTGCATTTTGAGACCAATCGGAAAACAACATGGCCGCCAGGCAGCCATCTTGGATTTTGACAATTGAAGTTTGTTATCGCTAATCCTCAGAAAGTACTGAATGGATCTTTCTCAAATTCCATATGTAGGTTTCCCTTGGTGCCTAGTTATGCATATTGCATTTTGAGACCAATCGGAAAACAACATGGCCGCCAGGCAGCCATCTTGGATTTTGACAATTGAAGTTCATTATCACTATTTCTGAGAAAGTTATGAAGGGATCTTTCTCAAATTTCATATGTAGGTTCCCCTTGGTGCCTAGTTATGCATATTGCATTTTGAGACCAATCGGTAAGCAACATGGCCGACAGGCAGCCATCTTGGATTTTGACAATTGAAGTTTGTTATCGCTATTTCTCAGAAAGTACTGAAGGGATCTTTCTCAAATTTCACATGTAGGTTCCCCTTGGTGCCTAGTTATGCATATTGCATTTTGAGACCAATCGGAAAACAACATGGCCGACAGGCAGCCATCTTGGATTTTGACAATTGAAGTTTGTTATCGCTATTTCTCAGAAAGTAATGAAGGGATCTTTCCCAAATGTCATATGTAGGTTCCCCTTGGTGCCTAGTTATGCATATTGTATTTTGAGACCAATCTGAAAACAACATGGCCAACAGGTAGCCATCTTGGATTTTGACAATTGAAGTTTGTTATCGCTATTTCTGAGAAAGTACTGAAGGGATCTTTCTCAAATTTCACATGTAGGTTCCCCTTGGTGCCTAGTTACGCATATTGCATTTTGAGACCAATCGGAAAACAACATGGCCGACAGGCAGCCATCTTGGATATTGATAATTGAAGTTTGTTATCGCTATTTCTCAGAAAGTAATGAAGGGATCTTTCCCAAATTTTATATGTAGGTTCCCCTCGGGGACATTTTGAGACCAATCAGAAAACAACATGGCCGACAGGCAGCCATCTTGGATTTTGACAATTGAAGTTTGTTATCGCTATTTCTGAGAAAGTACTGAAGGGATCTTTCTCAAATTTCACATGTAGGTTCCCCTTGCTGCCTAGTTATGCATATTGCATTTGAGACCAATCAGAAAACAACATGGCCGACAGGCAGCCATCTTGGATTTTGACAATTGAAGTTTGTTATCGCTATTTCTGAGAAAGTACTGAAGGGATCTTTCTCAAATTTCATATGTAGGTTCCCCTTGCTGCCTAGTTATGCATATTGCATTTGAGACCTATTGGAAAACAACATGGCCAACAGGCAGCCATCTTGGATATTGACAATTGAAGTTTGTTATCGCTATTTCTCAGAAAGTACTGAAGGAATCTTCCTCAAATTTCATATGTAGGTTTCCCTCAGTGCCTAGTTATGCATATTGGGACCAATCCGAAAACAGCATGCCCGACAGACAGCCATTATCGCTAAATCTTAAATTCTATATATAATAGGTTCCCCTGGTTTGAAAAGTACTAGCTATAGAGGGCTGTTTCTGAATTTACACAGATTAGTAAGACTTAAAGGAAGGGAAAAGTAGAGAAAAGATCAATCTGACATGGAACCTATAAAGATCATTCAATGGTGGGCGCCAAGATCCCTCTGGGATCTCTTGTTTGTATTTGTTTATAATCTGTTGAATTCTTGAACTCTTTTGTTAGTACAATGTGGAGTTTATGATTAATAATGGATGCAGATGTTTATGATGAAACACTTTTCCCGAAAATGAAACTCCTCCCTAACTTGCTGTAAATTATAACTAGCCTTTCCTATAACATGTCTTACCAGGGTATCTCTCATGTTTATGTCTGCTCGGTTTCGAATATCAAATCAAACAGCTACTGAAGTTATGTCGACGTCTGCATGGTTCCCAAGATAAATCAAACAATTTATGAAGAATTGATGTCAAGATGTCTGCTCAGTTTCCAAGTTCAAATCAAATAATGACTGAAGTTATGTCAAGAAATTTGCTCAGTTTCTGAGATCTAAAATCAAACAGTTACTGTCCAAAAGTTAATGTAGTTGTAAGTAGATTTGAAGAATGCATCTATAATTGAAAATGAGGGGGAGGGGGGGGGGGGGGGGTGAAACACTAATGATTAAAAACAGAAATGAGAAGACAATTTGTTTGTAGAATGCTACAACCTGATCTTTTATCTTTACAATAAATCTACAAAACAAGGATAATTCCTGAGTATGTTGATCTCCAATGTGATAAAAGCTTTTATCACAGTTTTGTGTGTTTGTACTCCATATATAAACTCCAACTTGGTAAAGTGGGTATGTGGTATTTAAATCACATTGTATTGTGTACAAGATACCTTGTGAACCCTTGGATAGATTGAGTTCATACTGACTCGCATCTTAACATTACTCAATCAAGGTCGCCATCTTGGTCCCCTAAAAGATTTAGGTGGTCATCGTTCAAGGTAAAAGTCCAGGATTGCACACCTTTTACTTTAATCAATGGAGTTAATGATTAAATATGGATACAGATGTTTGTGATGAAACACTTTTCCCGAAAATGAGACTCCATCAGACTTTGCAGTGACCCTACATACTGTCACTGTTGGTACTTCCTCTTCAGTTTGCATAATTATTTTGCAAAGCGCTGTAACAATTGGTATGTATAAGGTTGGGGTTTTTTTTTGTTTTTTTTTTATAGATAAAATAAAACAATCTTAGTTCCTTAGTACCTACACTGGATTTTCTCAGGTCTTAACTATTAGAAGGCTATTTCAGTTAATTCTACCTAACGACAGGACTTTAGGTTTGTCAAACAGGGACTTTCTTTCTGGAGTCCCTGAAGGATACAATATTACTGGACTTATTTTGAACATCTTCAGAATCAATAAATTCATACACTGTTTCACCTTTTTTGCCTTTAACTATGGAGTTTATGATTAAATATGGAGACAGATGTTGATGATGAAACACTTTTCCCGAAAATGAGACTCCATCAGAATTTGCAGTGACCTTACATACTGTCACAGTTAGTGCTTCCTCTTAAGTTTGCATGATAATTTTAAGCAGAATGCTGTAACAATTGGTGCATCTGCTTTTTTTCGATAGAAATTAAGCAATCCACATTCGGTAATACCTACACAGGATTTTCTCTGGTCTGTCAGAAGGCTATTCCAGTTAATTACCTCAGACGAATGTTGAATGATTTAAACATCTTCAGAAACAGAATAAATTCATACATTGTTTAACGCTTTTGGTGTTTAACTTAGGAGTTTATGATTAAATATGGAAACTGATGTTTATGATGAAACACTTTTCCCGAAAATGAGACTCCTACTTATGAGAAGAAATGTGTTTTCAGATTGTAGTATAAACTGTATTACACCAGTGGTTTTTGAACTTGATATTTTAATAGTTGAATGTATTCTAATGTGGATTGCGGTGACTGAACATGTCTCGTTTTCTTGGTCCCTGTTACTTGTATTTGGAATGATCAAGAAATGTAAATGATGATTACAATAAAGAAATATGACACAGTACTCTATATTTTATCTTTGCTAGCCAAGGCTTCATAACTTCGTATTCACCATTGCAGATTAGAGTCCAGTTTTCCTTCCAGTGCTACCGAGCAAACCTTAACTAAAATTTATGTTGTAAGATTGTTCCAGATTGGCTGCCAATGCATTTCCTTTGTTGTCTTTACATTTATAATATAATCATTTATATCTAACTGATCAAATACAGAAAATATTCCCCGAATATTCCCCTCCTAAGACCTTTGTGTTTGTTTAACACACACAGGGTCTCGACACAAATTTCCAATCCACTGTCTATATATATATATATGTGTATTATGTATGATATAATATGGACCAAGGATTGGGAATTTATGCAAAGTCACTGTATTTACCTGACTGTCAACCTGTAATATAAAAGACACAATTTCATTGGATGTTCTGAAAAGCCTGGACATGATGATTTGAATGCTCATCAGAAAACCAAACTAAATCTGCCATGAGCCCTATGATGTTATGGGGCCTTGGCTAGTGAAGATGGGCATATTGGAGAAAGTTTATTTATTTATTTTCAGTTGCATTATTGTAATTAATATTTTGTGCATTATCAAAATTAATTTTGTTGTAGGGATCTGTGCAATTCCTTTTGGACAAGAAAGATGACACCAAAAGTCAAATAGAAGTCTGTACTCAACTAGGTAAGAAACACTTCAAAAAGGTAATGATTTCTTTTGATTATCCCCTGCAATAACGCTCTACAAAGTTTGCAAAAATAAATTACCATGACCCATATACAAGTTCACAGAGGTCTACTTTGTTAAAACCCCAAATGCTTTTTTGATTGACTGAAAGGCTTAGAATTAAGATACACATATTTGCCTTATTCAAGGGGTCAAATTTGTTTAATCACAGTCTAGATAAGTTCTTTTGATTAACTAAAAGACAGTTGTCACAGAAGAACGATACAGGCCCATTTAGTCTCTTGTTGTGGAATTTACTAACTGGTTTTCTGTGATAAGTGTGTTTTTTTTGGCCTGTAACTAGAAGGAAAGACTTGTGATGAATGAAAGGAATATGCTGTTCACATTCAGACTCCACAATGGTGTGAATATCCTACTTATCTGAAGTCTCCCTAAACTAAAAGAAACACATCAAAATGGTTAAGAGGATTTGTCTTGCAAAATAGCCGAATCCAAACTTGAGTTTTACTTTTTGAAGAATTAGAGTAAAAGACCACTAACTCAATTCAAATTACTCAGAACTGTAATACACCCTATTCATCAAACTGTTTATATTATTTCTTTGTAAGTTAACCTCGGACAATTCAGACCTGCTATTTCCATAGATTTGCATGCTAGAACTCATTCCTAGATTATTAATGCAGTCAAAGGTATATAGTTAAGCCATAGGAATAACATTGTGAATCAGTACATGGCTATTGATTTGGAATTCTCGGATCCATTTTTGAATTTTAAAGAAGCCTGAAATTTTGATAGATTATGAGATTTGGTAAGAGCTCCTTTTAATGATCTAGCTAGCTTGGAAAGACTTGTGATGAATGAAAGGAATATGCTGTTCACATTCAGACTCCACAATGGTGTGAATATCCTACATATCTGAATTCTCCCTAAACTAAAAGAAACACATCAAAATGGTTAAGAAGTTTTCTTACAAAATAGCAGAATCCAAACTTGAGTTTTACTTTTTGAAGAATTAGAGTAAAAAGACCACTAACTCAATTTAAAATTACTCAAAACTGTAATACACCCAATTCATCAAACTGTTTATTTCTTTGTAAGTTAACCTCGGACAATTCAGACCTGCTATTTCCATAGATTTGCATGCTAGAACTCATTCCTAGATAATTAATGCAGTCAAAGGTATATAGTTAAGCCATAGGAATAACATTGTGAATCAGTACATGGCTATTGATTTGGAATTCTCGTATCCATTTTCGAATTTTAAAGAAGCCTGAAATTTTGATAGATTATGAGATTTGGTAAGAGCTCCTTTTAATGATCTAGCTAGCATGGAAAGACTTGTGATGAATGAAAGGAATATGCTGTTCACATTCAGACTCCACAATGGTGTGAATATCCTACATATCTGAAGTCCGTTCTCACCATGAATGGTAACATTTTTATCTTGCCACAATGAAGATGTTACTTTACCATAAACCTCATTGTTAATCACTTAAGCGCTAAAACAATTCCTTCAGCATAGTTTCTTAGAAAGTTTAAGAGAAAGTGTGAGAAGGGGAGAGGAGATGTGCGTTGGTATGATGGGAGAGAGGAGATGTGCATCAAGGAGGGGAGACATGCATTGGGATGCTAAGGGAAGGTTGAGGAGATGTGCATTGGGATGCTGGAGGAAGGAGAAGGAGGTGTGCATTGGGATGCTTGCAGAGGGAGACGTGCATTGGGATGCTTGCAGAGGGAGACGTGCATTGGGATGCTTGCAGAGGGGAGACGTGCATTGGGATGCTTGCAGAGGGGAGACGTGCATTGGGATGCTTGCAGAGGGAGACGTGCATTGGAATGCTGAGGGAGGGGAGGCCCATGGTGAAAGAAAATATTGGAAAGAAGGGAGAGTGCTAAAGATAATGATCTATCATGCATCCTAGAACTTATTGCTATATCAATTTTGCAGCCAAACAGTGTACTCACAAGTTTTAAGACATGTGGTAGTTTTTGAAAAATAAGAGATTGAATAAAATTGGTGTAAATATATATCCTGAAAAATAGCCTGTTCATAGTGTAGATAATATCAAGCTGTTTTTGCCTCAACTGTCTTTTAATGAGAAACTGCCAAATCTGTTACAGTATGTGAATCAGCGCACAGAGATTTGGAATGCCCTGATACATTTCTAAGCTGTAGGAAACCTAAAAAATCTATAATTCTGAAATTCATTATGTGTAAAGACATGTGATGAATGAAAGGAATTTGCTGTTCACATTCAGACCCCACAATGGTGTGAATATCCTATGTATCTGATGTCTCCTTGAACCATGGAAACAATGGTCACATGTTTTTATTTTGTTGAAACCGGAACAGATGCGCGATTTACCTGTTACTTTTCTGTCAGCTCATTGTCAACCCCCACATTAGTGCCAAAGAAGTTCCTTTAAATTAATTTCTTAGAAAGTTTGAGAGGAAGACTGAGTAGGGGAGGGGAGATATGCATTCCAATGCTGGGGGAGGGGGACATGCATCGGGATGCTGGGGGAGGGGGACATGCATCGGGATGCTGGGGGAGGGGGACATGCATCGGGATGCTGGGGAAGGGGAGACATGCATTGGGATGCTGTGGAAGGGGAAGCACAAGATGAGAGAAAATATTGGTGAAGAGACTAGTGATGAATAAAAGGAATATGCTGTTCACATTCAGACTCCACAATGGTGTGAATATCCTACGTATCTGAAGTCTCATTTATTACGTAGTGATTCGTTGCTACTTAGATTTTTGTCTCTGCTACCAATGGTTTTACTTTTCGGTCATCCTTATTGACTGTCTCAGCATTGTCATTAGCATAGAAAGTTCATTATAAGCATATGATGATCTATGGAAGTATGTTCCCCTAAACTGATCGCAGCACTAACGTTGCTGATAGAATTTGCTTGACAAAATGAAACTAGTGACTTCTGGAAATTATACCAGTTGGAATTAGAGTACATTTGTATATATGCTTATCATCTTTTAGTGAAAGATTTACTTTAACTTACTTTATTTACAATTTTCAAATAATATTAGGTTAAAATTAACAATGCTGAAAAGATGTTAGAAAACTTGACATGGTCATATCTGATATAGTTGTATTTTCTTTTTAGAGTGCAACAAAAGTTACAAAATTACATTTAATTCTATTATAAATGTACCATGCATATGTATATAGCATAGATTTCTGTCATATGTCTTATCCTTTTTAACTGCCACACCTCATCATGAGCCGATGTGTTATTGAATGTGGGCAGTATGTAACTTTTATTTATAAAATGCCCAAACATTGAGTTGTACTAATTAAAGCCAAGGATGAACATTTTTAGCTGTTCACATACAGATTTTCTGTGGTGAGAAACATACAAATTCTGAGGCTTCTGTACCAAATTTTTTTTTACCAATTACATTTAAAAGTTTAGGAATATTTCTGCACAAAAACATGTCGGTTTTAATCAATATAACTAAAACATGAATATAATGTGTAAAGACAAATTTTAGCCTTGAATACTATGCCAGAAATGTGGCTTTTGTTGTTTAAAATCGGTTTGTAGTTATGAATGGTACAACAATTAGGGAAGACAACTTTTTTTAAATTCATGTTTTCACAGAGAAAGTCGTTTCTCTAGAAACTGGACAAATAGTATTTTTTTACTTGAATATAGTAGGTCCTATGATTTTAAATGCCTTGTTTGACCTTACTCAGATCTGCTACATGTACGAGACCGAAATGTAGAAGCACTGTCAGGAGGAGAACTACAGCGATTTGCCTGTGCTATTGTGTGTATACAGGATGCAGACATGTATGTATAGAGATGTTTAGCAAATTTACAATTATCAAAGTAAAAGATTGCATTAACAGGCATCACTCTGTTTAACTGGTATTTTAATTATATCCAAAAGGAATATGTAATAATATATGAACCTATATATTGAATGCAAGAGTAAAACCCACAAGGATGGATCATAATAATAGTTTGAAATGAGAAAGAAGATGGACAGATAGTTGTAAAATGTTTTCTTGTCATACAATCCATGTTCATGTGTAATAGCTGAATAAGATGCTACTTAAAAAACCTAAATTTTCTCCAGCAACACTTGTAATCAATTTTGGGTTTGTTTTTACAGAAATAGGGTATAGGGCTATTAAGTAAAAACCTTAAGGTTTAATTTGGCCCGTGGATGTCATTACATGACAGTTCTCAACTTACTTGCAATACATGTAGCCAATGGAAAATGAACAGCTTGATGATAATGAATCCTCCTTTGTAGATTCATGTTTGATGAACCATCCAGTTACCTGGATGTGAAACAGAGATTAAAGGCTGCTATAGCAATCCGAGATCTCATCGCCCCTACCAAGTACATCATTGTAGTGGAGCATGACTTGTCTGTCCTTGACTATCTGTCTGACTTTATCTGCTGTCTGTATGGTGTCCCAGGGGCTTATGGTGTTGTCACTATGCCCTTCAGTGTACGAGAAGGTAAGTAAAAACAATAAAAATTGTCTTGCATTTTCTGATCAATGATGTAAACAGTTGTGTCTCAAGTTACAACTTGATTTAGTTGACACAAATGGGTTTTCTTTTTCAATCAAGTTTTTAGCCCACCATCATCAGATGCTGGGCTATTCAAATCGCCCTGCGTCCGTGGTCCGTCTGTCCCTCCGTCCGTAAACAATTCTTGTTATCGCTAATCCTCAGAAAGTACTGAAGGGATCTTTCTCAAATTTCATATGTAGGTTGCCCTTGGTGCCTAGTTATGCATATTGCATTTTGAGACCAATCGGAAAACAACATGGCCGACAGGCAGCCATCTTGGATTTTGACAATTGAAGTTTGTTATCGCTATTTCTTAGAAGGTACTAAAGGGGTCTTTCTCAAATTTCGTATAGAGTTTCCCCTTGTTTGAAAAGTACTTGAGGAATGTTTCTCAATTTGCACTGATTAGTAAGAGGAAGGGAAAATAGAGAAAAGATCAATCTGACATGGAACCTATAAAGATCATTCAATGGTGGGTGCCAAGATCCCTCTGGAATCTCTTGGTTTTTTTTGTCAAGTTTTATTAAATTCAGCTCTGAAGTAAGAATAAGGAAGGTAATACATCTCACTATAATAATAAAGAAGATCAAAAGTTTGAATACATGTACATGTGGTATTAAGTGTGAAGTGTCTTTCCTTATACAGGTATAAACATATTTCTTGATGGATTTGTTCCAACGGAAAACTTACGATTCAGAGAAGTGTCACTAACATTCAAAGTGGCAGAAACTGCAATGGAGGAAGAAATCAAGAGGATGTGTCGATATGAATACCCAACCATGTCAAAGAAGTTAGGTAGGTATTCAACATATAATATAGCTTTTGGTGGAGAAAGACGAACTTTCCTGCTGGGAAAATGTTATTGTTCTATATTATAATACCTGTATTTCCTGCATACACAGGACAAAAAGAAACCAAAACAGAAATAAATATCAAATAAAAAAAATAAGGTTAACAAGAAGAGTAAGATTTAGAAGATATGTTTAAGAATTTTATTTAAAGTTAGGATTCTATTTCTTAAAGGTTTAATATAATATTTAATTGTTCATTGCTTATTAAGTCTTCAATTCATACTCTCAACCCTGTGAAATAACAAAACTGTAAAGTTCATGTGTTTGATTTTGGTTTTGTGGATTATGTCGATTTGAAAATATGTTGCAATGGTCTCAAGCAAGTATCACTGTATGTGGCAAAGGAAAAGACATACACACTGTTTTTATCAATGGCCTCGTTCAAGTCACTGTTAGAATCAGTGAAATACAAACTGGTAATTTTGTTGTATTAATATTCTTCTTTCAGGTAGTTTCCAAATGAATGTTGTTGAAGGTCAGTTTACTGACTCTGAGATCATTGTGATGCTGGGGGAGAATGGTACAGGGAAGACCACTTTCATCAGAATGATGGCTGGCAAACTTGAACCAGATGGAGAAGGTAGGAATACATTTTTATTATATTAGCACCAATGAAGTTTAACATAAATCATTCTTATTGTAAAAAAGCATTCCTAAAGTAACTTATTGAAAACTTTTTTCTTGTAGAAAAATGCCCAGTACTGAATGTGAGTTACAAGCCACAGAAAATCAGTCCAAAGTCTCAAGGTTCTGTGCGCCAACTGCTTCATGATCGGATACGTGATGCTTATATTCACCCACAGTTTGTTACTGATGTCATGAAGCCTCTACTTATCGAAGCCATTATGGACCAAGAGGTTAGCATTTGGGTAGAACACATACATAAAGTGTATAGCATTGAACAAATTTTACATTATATGAGTCAAACAACAACCCTATTTATCAGTCAGTTTGTCTGGCACATTTCATCATGTTTATGTCACAAGAATTGTTACGGATACCAATATTTAGCATCCTATTTCTTTGGGTCTAAAAATTGATGTTTGTTCTGATTTTTAATATCTTAAAAATTCTGAAGTGTTTTCAACTATTTTTTCAACAAACTATGCCAAAGTTTTGGTTCTAATCTGTTTTTAGCTCCATCACTGGGTGAAGGTGCTGGCTTATATGTTTCTCTTTAATTCTCTGTTCTGTGGGAAATATGTTAGATTATATTGGAATACATCCTGGACCAGGACATATCTAACACAAGCACAAAATTAATCGGTGGTGGTTTACCTTGATCACAGGTACAAAATCTGTCTGGAGGAGAGTTACAGCGAGTCGCCCTGTGTCTATGTCTGGGGAAACCAGCAGATGTGTACCTTATCGATGAACCGTCGGCCTACCTCGACTCAGAGCAGCGTCTACATGCTGCTAAAGTCATTAAAAGGTAAGTCACTCCTACACACTACATCTTAGGAAAAAAGACGAATCAGGATAGCACTGCATCATATTCATATTCTTGGATCCACATTTTTTTTATCCAATTTCAAAGTTTTTTATTGTTAAAATATATAATTCAATTAAACATATAGTGATTTATTGTGAAGGTATTGAATAATTATGAACGAAACAATGGGATTGGACAACAGGATATATTCTCCAAGTCTTTTCCCAAAGTTTGTATTTATTTAAATAAAAGCATCTCATAAAAAAATACTTCACTTTCAAATTAATGAGAGGAAACAACTTCACAGAACATTTGAAATAATTTAGATATCTTAGGAGGATTTTGATAATTTACTCATTTGTTTCTGTCCTATGACAGATTTATTTTGCATGCGAAGAAGACTGCCTTCGTAGTGGAGCACGATTTCATCATGGCTACCTACCTTGCTGACCGTGTGATAGTATTTGATGGCAACCCTGGCATCGACACCAGAGCCAATGCGTAAGTTTTTCTGACATTCGTCTTTAGGATTAAAGTTAATATGGCAATGATATGAAGATAATTAGATTAGAATCAATCATTAATTAAAATGTTGGTCATTATTTTCAGTGTTCAGAGTAAATGTTACATTAATTTCTTTCAAAATACATTTGAGAGCGGCTATTCATAGCTATATTGATGAAAAGGAATCCTTAAAATTTGGTCCAGATTTCTTAAATTTCAGTGTTTATTTTAGGAATTTCAATGGCATATAAGGTTGGTTAAAACAAAAATGAAATGAAATTTTATGAATCAGATTTATTTATAAACACATTGAACCTTTGTAGGCCACAATCATTGCTGAATGGAATGAACAAATTCCTAATGTCCTTGGAGATAACCTTCAGAAGAGACCCCAACAACTTCCGACCAAGGATCAACAAGCGAAACTCAGTCAAGGTATGATGATACTGCAAAAAGCAAAACAACCTAATAAACACCTACCAATCTGGGCATTATTAGTATCTAGGAAAGATGATGATAATGATATTAGATGCAAGACTTTTTCTGCCTTTAAACTTGGGTCTTATTTTGAACCACAATCCCAGTTGTGTATGTTGTTTATTTTAACCATTTAAATCCTCTACATTTCCAAAATCTTTAAATTTTGTATTTATGTGAAAACTTGAAATTCAGTAATCCATGTTCCCAATTTTTCCCCTTCATCTTTTCTGAATCAAAACTTCCGAATTCTGCCAGTTGGCAATTTTCCAAAATGGCCATGAGAAACACTTGTGATTATATGAGATTAATTTTGAAGGTTATAGGAAATAATGTCTGGCCTTAGCTTGTTAGTTCATAGTGAACTTGGGGGGGATTACAGGTTTCTCCTCCATCCATCTTGTACATATGTACGTAATGCCAAAGTTGTCAGTGCTCTAGTGGTTAACGTTTCATTCCTTGAGGGATTTGAACACAATATCTCGCACAAATTGTAGTTTCAGGGTTTTTGGGTCAAGGACACCATTACTATTTATTGGAGACTGGTAGGGAACATGTATTGCTTTAACAATACCCAGTATGCTCGTTAATGAAGCAAATTAGGATAAGTTGGGTGTTTTAAAATAGTTTTCAATTAAGATAAGATAGACATAGCATTGAAATATCAATGATATTATATATTTATTTATAATCTATTTTACAGGATTCTGAGCAGAAGAGAACAGGAAACTACTTCTTCCTGGAAGATTGAGTCAGTTCTGCCTTGAACATCTGGCTTGCCTCCTTTGGATGCAGTCTGCTTCACAGAATCTCAAGTGGCGAAGAAATGCTACTATCTTCAAATAAACCTAAACATTTTGATTCTGTGAAGCAGTTTGTTTCTGACATTTTAGAACATTGGTGCACCACTATTGTGAGACTGACTGATGTAGATTGGCCCCGTTACATCAGTTCTCATTGAATGTGGACTGGAACATGTGGATTCCTAGCTATGGATCGCTGCTATCCTGTGGGATATTCACAAAGAGAGCAGTTACGAAGTTTTAATGATCTAGGCCTGTTATTGTAAGGATATTTGTCGCCCCACAAAGATGTCACCTTAGAATGAATTAGAACTACCTTCATTCCGGTCTAGATCAACAGCAAAAAGAATCGCCACTTTTACAGTGATGATATTGTTTAATACAAATTTGATCAAAATGCTATAGTACTTTCTGATAACCAGCTGTGACCAGTAGAATTTCTTGTGTTCTAGACAAGAATAATTTCTGGACATTTTTTATTTACTATTTGAGGAATGGGGGATACTGGAATTTAATTGCTACTTCTTATTTACTGTGGAACTATGATGAGAGTTATTAGACAAATGAAATTGGTATTTTGATCAGTAGTTACCAGGACATATTAAATTATTCTTTGCAAGACTTATTGGTTCTATTATTTTTACTTCAGACAACATGCAATGCAATCATGTAAAACTTAATACAATCCTTCCGGCAGTGATAATGGTATCACAAATTAATCATTGTCACTCAAGCTAATACTGTATCTAAATGAAATGAATTCACACCTATTAGATATGTAGCTTCCCTTTGCTTCCGAGTTTCCTTTTCTTTCATTTTTGGAGAATATATGAACATTTTTTTTTATTGGGTCAGACCAGAGAGGAAATCTACTAGTCATAAAGATATGAATGGATTTGAGCCCAATTTGGTCAGAAACATCCTTGAGGGGAAAGGGAACAGATTTTGCATAAATGGTGACTCTGACCCTCGAGGGGCCAAAGGGATGGGGCCCAATAGGGGGCCAGAATCATCAATAATGCAAAAGGTGTTTCAGTTTCCCCAAGGATGTTTCTGACCAAATTTGGCTCAAATCCATTCATTTCTTTATGACTAGTAGCGATTTAAAGGAATAACCTCTGAGCCCAATTTGGTCAGAAACATTCTTGGGGAAAGCGAAACAGATTTTGCATTAATGATGATTTTGACCCCCAATTGGCCAAAGGGATGGGGCCCCATAGGGGAAATAAAGGTAATTCCTTTAAATCGGTACTAGTCATAAAGTAATTAATGCATGTTGGAAAAACAATTCTTGAGGTCTTTCAGACCCTTAGAGAGTCTGGACTTCCTTATTTCTTTAAAGCAGTTAGGATCCCCACTATAGCATTGTTTGAGATTGACAAATAAAACAAATTGAACATTAACATTATTTTGACATTTGATCAAATCCAACCGGGAGAGCGATACAGGCCCCATGGGCCTCTTTGGTTTGTAAATGAACGGAAGAAATGGATCAAACTAATAGATATTGCCTAAAACCTGATGCGACTGGTTACATACTAAATTCTTCAACTTCTTCATCAACTATTGAAATTTCAATTCTGTCATTCACTCCTGGATGGTACATCCGGGATCCCATGAGATGTGTGCTCATCGTTAGCAGTCATAGCGTGCATTGTTAGCCATTGTGATCAATATGGAACCGAAACCCACAAAAAAGACTGATAAGACTTCAAGAAATCAAAAAAACGTTAGTTCCACGGTATCTAGGGCATCGACTTCGACCCCCGTCAACTCTTAACATGTTACATGTCAAAAATACGGACGTGCGTCAACAGATTAGATTATCTGTTACAAGAATCCGAGCCTGGATGTGGCGCTACTGCGCTGAATTTTAGCTGGCCTAGACCCTGATGCGCCTATTGATCAGATAGAACATACAGAAGAGGATATTCCGGACTGTATGAAGAATTTGCCCAAGAATTATCGCAGTTTTCTGCGACAGGCCCTGAACTTGAGAACCAAAAACTTGCCCAACTGTTGACTTACATGTTTCCAAAACGTATGCCGGAGAAAAAAAAATTAAACTGTGATAGAAAACCACGTGCGTCCTGTCAATATGGATTTTCTTCAGGCACCTAGAACTAATGTGGAACTCTTGAAGAAAATAAAACATGATAAAAAAATTCGGTATTTGCGGCTGGAAAAAAAAAAAAAAAAACAGGAAAAAATGCTGAAAGAGATAGTTCTGACCCGCAGTCTCCAGACGACAACGTTGCGGGAAAAAAAACACTGAATGAGAAAACGAAGAGGTTTTCGAGACTGTTTTGACATCAAACATTGACAGTTTTATGTTGGTAAGCAGAGCTTCTCAAGATATCAGTCAGAGAAGGCGAGATTTCATCAAACCGGACTTGAATCTCTCTGCTCGACAAACAACCCGGTAACCACGCTATTGTTTGGCGACGACTTATCCAAGTCTATGAAAGAAATACGTGAAACTAGCAAATTGTCCCGTAATGTGACTAACACTGGAAATAGAGGGGTTTATCGCTACCCTTATAGGGGTAGAGGACATGGCTGATATCAGCCTCATACCAACACATATATGCACATAATGACTACGGACGATCGTCGCATGGCAACCACATCATTGCCAGCGTTCGTATCAGGGACAGGGGCATGGTTTCGTCAAACAAAATATGGCAGGGCAGAAGAACAAGATGGTCAAAAAACTTCAAGACGGAGCAGGAACGGAAGTAATCAAATCGTCCAGCATACCCTATACAACCAAGTTTCCCGTATCGGAGGTAAGTGACAGCTCTTGGAATATCTTCCTGGATACTGTTAAATCAGAATTGACTGAACAAGTAAATACGTTTACAGTACCTCTGGTAATGTGAGAAAATGTCATGATTATTGGAGGAAATTGACATCAGATTTTGAAATCCTTCAATATATTCTGGGCGTTCAAATTGAATTTTTTGAGGAGCCCTATTGTAACAACCCGGATTATAGAGAATTTCAGAACAAACAATAAGTGACTCAAAAAAGCAAATAATTAGCAATGAGATGAGATACATAAATTATTAGCAAAACAAGTACACTGTACTTACTAAAGTACAACCATCTCCAGACAACGTCCTGTCTGACATTTTTATTCGACCTAAGAAAGATTGTACTTCAAGGCTGATACTAAATTTGAAAAATGTCAATGAAAATATGATATACGTGATATGTGATCACGCATACAATCTACGTTCTTCATTTGACAAGTTCGAACTATCCGAAATAGTGTCAGTTATAAACAGCCAGAGTTCGAACTATTACTAGCTAAAAAAATATTGTTTTTCTAGAAAAAACTGTGTTTGAACTATCCGCGTGTTCGAACTAATCGGAGGTTTACCGTACCGTCATTTCAAAATGGATACTTTTCAAAGTGCTCTAAATCTCATCACACCTGCCTGTTACATGGCTTCAACTGACTGGAAAGATGCATACGATTCCAAACCAGTGCATGCAGAATACCAAAAGTTCCTCTGTTTTGAAGGAAGCATTTACAAATGCACTGCCTTACCAAATGTCACAGGGTTAACTGTATGGGGCGCCGTTTTACTATTTATTCCCATTTGGTTAATATCACCTTTTCAAATGAGTGATATCAGCTATTCAAATGAGTGATATCACCTATTCGAATAGGTGATATCAACTATTCGAATAAGTGATATCACCTATTAGTTTCATTAAGTGATATCACCCATTCGAATAGGTGATATCACTTATTGAAACGAAGGTGATATCACTCATTCGAATAGGTGATATCACTTAATGAAACAAATAGGTGATATCACCAATTCGAATAGGTGATATCACTTATAAAATTTCATAAGTGATATCACCTATTCGAATAAGTTATATCACTTTAGAATCAATACAAACGAGCATACAGTTTTCCAAATTTTATAAGTGATATCACCTATTCGAATAGGTGATATCACCTAATGAAACGAATAGGTGATATCACTCATTCGAATAGGTGATATCACTTATACAATTTCATAAGTGATATCACCTATTCGTATAGGTGATATCACTCATTCGAATAGGTGATATCACTTAAGAATTTTATAAGTGATATCACCTATTGGAATGGGTGATATCACTTTAGAATATTTTTAAGTGATATCACCTATTCCAATTGGTAATATCACCTATTCGAATGAGTGATATCACCTATTCAAATAAGTTATATCACCTATTCGAATGGGTGATATCACTGATTGAATAGGTGATATCACCAAATGGGAATACATTGTAAAACGGCGCCCCATATTACTGTACATCATGAGAAGTCGGTATTTGTACCGACAGAAGTTATTGAATACTTAGGTGTCATTCTCAATTCAATACAATTGACGGTGAGTTGAACAGAAAGATAGAAGGAAAACTTTATCCATGTCTTTAGCATTATTAGAGGACAGAGAACACACTATACAGAATATAGCACAATGTATTGGGATCTTAGTTTCTAGTTTCCCAGATATACAATTTAGACAGTAACTATAGGCCACTTGAGTCAGAAAAAAAATCCTAGCTCTCAAAAAAGCAAAATGGGACTATACGGGCAAGATGTCTTTATCATCTAAGAGTATCGCAGACCTTCAATGGCGAATGCGTGATGTTAAAAAGGCATTTATCACTATTGTACGCATGCGCAGCACCCCGTCAGTTATACGTGCCTCTGATGCTTGAAAAAGGGGTGGTGTGGAGCCCTGTTTGATAGTAAAGGGAAAGTACAGGTAACTGCTGGAGGTCGATGGTCTGTAGAAGAGTCATGAACATATTAACGTTATTGAATTGAAAACTGCATGGTTCATTTATCAAG
The DNA here is from genome assembly GCF_902652985.1 of Pecten maximus. Taxonomy (NCBI): domain Eukaryota; kingdom Metazoa; phylum Mollusca; class Bivalvia; order Pectinida; family Pectinidae; genus Pecten; species Pecten maximus. The sequence goes on along the minus strand of NC_047020.1, from coordinate 25,677,076 downwards.
CGTTATGTAAAGGAGTTTATAATGCACACTTTAGGTGGAACATAGACAATACCACAGCCATCGCGTATATCACCCATATGGACGTTAAGTCATAAACATGTAATGACATGGCAACAAAAATGTGGACTTGGGCTATTGATAGGGATATATGGTTATCAACTGTCCATATCCCTGGCTGCAATAACATTGAAGCTGAAACAGAAAGTAGGTTTGAACATGAGAATACAGAGTGGAAATTACACTCAGACATTTTCCAGGTTTTAGTTTCTATATGGGGCAGTCCACAAATAGATTTATTCGCATCTAGACTTAATTCGCAACTTACAGAGTATGTATTATGGAAACCAGATCCATTTGCATGCGCAGTTGATACTTTTACTCAAACACGGAACACATTAAGCTTTATCTTTCCACTATTTTCCTTACTAGGGAAAATTCTCTGTACAATCTGTGAAGATAAGACAGAAGCTATTGTAATAGCTCCTATGTGGACTACACAGCCTTGGTTTTCTCACCTCAATTGTCTCGCTGGTTGTGGATTTATTTTACCTAGGGCCGACAGGATTCTTACCATCCACATATAGCAGCCACAAACTTTCCAAAGACGAAACTGATGGCTTTTCGAGTTTCCGGCAATCCATCCAGAAGTTTGAAATTTTCATCGGAGGCAGAAGAAATCCTGCTTTCATCATGGAGGATCGGGACAGTGAAGCAATACTCCACATACTTTAGGAAATTGACAGACTTTGCAAATGCGCGGAACATTTGTGCCATGTTACCAGCTGACGCTGATGAAGTGGAATTGTTGACAACATTATTTCATTCAGGATTAGGCTATAATGCTATAAACACTGCACGGTCTACTTCGTCAACATTTGTGTTTATAAATGAACAACCCTGTGGCAATAACCACTTGTGAAACGATTTATGAAAGGTGTTTTTCAGCTTAGATCAACTCTACTTAGAAATAACGCCACATTGAATTCAGAACCTGTCTTGGAATTCTTGAAAGTGACTGACTGCAAAACACTTAAAACTTGAACCATGAAGCTGCTTACGCTATTAGCAGTTTTGACTGGACAGAGGTTACAGTCTCTTCATCTATTTGGAATATTTCTGTGTCCGAAACAAATCTGAAGTTAAGATTTGGAGATGTTCTTAAACAGACACGCCCAGGTTATCACCAAGGGGAGTAAATACCAGGATCCAAGGTTATGTGTTGTCACAGTTTTAAAAGAATATCTGGACATAACTGCCTCATTGAGAGATATCCACACAATACTATTCATAGGGACTCAAAACCCCTACTTACCAGCATCGAAAGGTACCATTGCTCGATGGATAAAATCAACACCTACAAAAGCTGGTGTGAACATGAACGCTTTCACGCCACATAGCACTAGAGCGGCATCTGTGTCATCAGCCTCTAGATTGCGAGTGCCAATTTCCTCTATCTTAAAGACAGCTGGTTGAGTACTACTTCTACTTTCGGGACCTATAATAAACCTGTCATTGATAAGGATGTTTACCAAATCTCCTGACAGTTGTACATGTATGGCATATTCCGAGCCTTGTGACTGGTCAATATGTTGATTTAAGTGAGGAAGATGTGCCTATTTTGACTGGACAACACTAGACATGTTACATACGACAATGATCCTGATTTGTGGATATATATATATATATATAAATAGAGGTTTTACAACGGGTAGTTGTTGGATATGGAATTTATTTCACTCGAGCAAGTTTTTTTTAAGTTACAAAAGACACGAGCATTAGCGAGTGCCTTTTTGTAACTTTTAAAAAATAACTTACGAGTTTGAAATAAATTTCATATCCATAAATCACAAGTCGTGTTACCTGTTTCTACCATAATACTATTGGTTTGAATAAAAGAAGGTGTACAGGTGACGGCCGGGACCCGGTGATGTGGCGTCATTCGATTATTTAAACGTCAATAACAATTTCAGCTCGGGTCAAAGTTCGAATTCCTGACCAATCCAAAGAGACCGGAAGGTTATATTCCACTAGTGGAATATAGTGGAATATAACATATATATATCCAACAGTCGGCAAATTTATACAATGGCTTGAGAGTGGAATAATACAGCATATTGTGGTAGAAACATATATATCATGTAATATGACTTCATGATGGACAATCAAAATTTCACATTGATGCATTATGGTGTCTTGGAACAGTGTATGCTTTAAATTAGCAGCTATGTAACTGCATAAGATGTACTGCTAGCATAAAGAGATGTTTTACACTTCAAGATACTATGTTGATTTCGTTAGTAGTATGGTTTACATGTATGTAGACATACAATTTGATTTACTTTAGTTTGATTATAGAAAGGGTTTTGATTTTTTGTTATAAGTCTGCTTTTGATTTTTAGATTTTAGATCTTTGTTTTAGACATTTCAGTTATGCTATGATGATAAAAATGATACATGTAGTATTCATGTTCAGTTCATCTACTGGATTTCTATTATGAGTATGATAGCATTTTTTGTTCAATACATGTGATGTTCGGTTGATGTAAATTCAACATTTTATTTTATTTTCTGTTTATTTGTTCGTGAACATTCTCTTTGAACTTCTTATGGGATCCTGGATGTGAATGAGTGAATAACAGAATAAGTAAATTAAATGAGACTTACCTGTAAGTTGAAATTTGATTGTAATTCTGTCCTCACATTTGGAGGTTTTTGTATAATTTATATGGTATGAGAGATATGAATATATGAAAGAAAAATTTGATGTGAATGGGTTAATTTAGTATTTAGTACTATTATTGTCACTGTATTTAAAAAAAAATTAATTAAACACCAGAAAACATATCCTTTTAATGAATATTAAATTCACTAATGAAAAGAAGCATTCGGTTCTATTCATAAACAAACAATCGGTTACGTTATTGATCTGATAGAGTCGGAGAACAATCTGACTGGGATGTAGACTGCTCAGGATTGCAGTTGTAAATACAAATCAATGTTTTAATTAATTAGATTATCATGCTTACATTTTTACATGTCTAGTGTGCATTATATTGATGAGTTTCAATTCAGTGGAGCTTTCACAAGCTAAAACAAAATATGCTTTCCGTTAAAATATTTGATTAAGTTTTGTGTTACATTGGTATTCAGTGAAACACGAACATGAATAGCATGACCATACTACAAGACAAAAGATAATACCAGGAATAGACAGATGTCATGAGTTGAACCAGTACAGATATGGTCTACAGCTCCATGTATCCCGTAAACATTTATCCTTAATAACACATTGTGTGACATCAATGTGGCCGGGCCATTTCGGGTCCAAGACATCTAGGTTTATGTTTTTTTTATTATAAAAGAGTGTTGTGTCAATACTCATGTAATACTATATAATTAGTAACACTCGTCTCTCCGCAATAGGTATCATATGTAATAGGTATTATATGTAATAGTGTAAAGTATGTGATATTAAGGGTAACTAAGAATTCCACCAGAGTGTGTTAACAAAAAAAAAAAAACGAGAGAATATCGACATATTAACGAATCCATAATTCTAACTCAAAACACAGAATATCGACACATTAACGAATCCATAATTCTAACTCAAAACAGAGACTATCGAAAATATAATGAATCCATAATTTTAACTAAAACACAGAGAATATCGACATAATAATGAATCCATGATTCTAACTGAAAGTACAGAGAATACCGACATGATAATGAATCCATAATTTCAGCTCAAAGTCGTTAAAATAGAGGACAATATTTGAACAAAATTAATGCATGTGCGATCTTTAGGTAAAGTCCAGGTTTAGTCACATTCTCAAAATGAAAACTAATGTGGTGACAATGGAACCACTAGGCATATCAATAAGTATTGAACACACCTGACTTCATACCACACAAGGAAATAGAAGATTTCCAAATTAGATTATAATGTTGACTATAAACCTTTTCCATGGCCTTCATCAACCTGCATCTCTTGAAACCTTGTGTTTTTAATTTTTCTGTCAGTATAGCCGACATCTGTCACGGAAATTAGGCCAGACACTGCATCTTTTCGAGCCGAGGCCCATATCTCAGATGGAGTTATTCCAAAAGTATGTTTAAATGCGACACCGTGTATTCCATGTATGCAACATCCCTATAGTGTAAGAGTCTTTCTAAGAAGCAAATTGTTTCTAGTCGAAAACAGGTAAAATTGTAAAGGATGGTTTGATGTTTAATTGACTGTCCAATGTAATTAGGGTATCCATCGATTCCTGTTAAGTGCTAATGTTAATGTACCCATGGGCAGTGTCTGTTGTTTACCTCGTATTCAGCTTCATATACCAATGTGATAATGGTCTGCGGCGGTTAATTCCTAGTACAAACATAAAAGGAAAACCTGTGAAGCTCAAAAGAGATGCATTTAATTCATTATTCCAAGTAATCGTATTGATGTTTGCTAGACAATGTAGATAATGTAAAATCAAAATTAAAAAAGAATTGTATTTCACAATGCAAGTGGTTTAATTATGATCGAGTAAAGACAAACCAGGGAAATGATAATCGACTGCTGACTATCACATCCGCAGTATGTAGACATACTGCGATGGTCTATCTAACACAAGTTATGTTAGAAATCTATAAAAAAAAAACCCAGACCGTTAGTGATAAGAACTGCCTTGGTAACATAGAGCGTGGTGCCTTAACCTATCACGAAGAAGCGACAACTTAACTGAGGGTTGTCATAAATACACCTTGGTAATGAATAATTAACCAATTTACTTTCACTCAAGTCAGTTACTGATCAGTGTCGTGATTCTACGTATAACCATGAACTCCAACGTGTCCACAATTTTGGATAGAGCGTCTGTGGTGACATTGATGCTTCTAATGATCTACATTGTGACCAATACTGCAGGTAAGTTACGTTTTCAGACGTTTTTCAGACCATATCAATCTACCATTAACTGGTAGTTTTTTTGTTTTTGTCTTTTTCTTTTTCTTATTATAATTAATATCATTATTTTCTTTATCAATTTTCAGGAGTAGTTGATAAAAGTTTAAATTGCCATGCATATGGTATCTAATAAGTGCTACCAAAAGTCAAATCTCTAAATATTCAAGTAATCATGTTTATTTTGATATTTCTTTCCACCTAATTCGAGTTTCTTTGGTCGCCTTCTCCGATCAACACTTTATGTTCTCAGCATCATTGACGAATCAGAAGGACAAATCAGATGTGAAATGCAGTTAAATTGATTTTTTGATACTGTATATAAAATGGTCACATAACATTTACTTTACAACAAGATTTAAGAAAATAGTTTTGTATAACAAAATGGATTTTACGCAGTCCCTTGCATTTAGTACAATGGTGTCCTCGTTTCATTAGCCTTTCCATCTCTACTGTGATTATCCTAGATATTTCGTTTTAGTTAGACTGCAAAATCAAACGGATATAAACATCATCTTTGGAGAATATTTAATAGTGACTAACAGTAGATATGCTGTAACTATGACAAACATACTAAGCCCTGGACGCTTTGTTCAATTGATAAGTGGTTAATGTGCGCTGTACTTTGCCTTATGTCGAAAAACATATAATAATTCTCTAATATCATGGTTAAGAAGGCAAATGGTAGAAAATGTTGAATGGATTGTGGGAAGTGCTCACAAGATAATACCTCTCCCAAATATGAATTATTTAAGATTAAATATATGTGGTGTTATAAAGGGCTAGCGTTCATTATGGTATCGGTAGTTGTTTCATCTGCTGTTTAGCCGTTTATCGTATCGTTATTTGTTTCGTATGCCGTTCATGGTATCGATATTTAGAATGTACCTTAAATTCTTAATGGTACTGAGAGTTGAATAAAGTATTGACTCTTACTAAAAACATTTTTTCCCATGGGTATGCTAATAGTCTGTTGGAAGATCTAGTCACCAAACTCAACACAACAAAGATGTTATCGATCAGAAATTCACAACTTTATTCTTATATCGCCGTTTGTCTTTCTTAGAAAAGAATACTCTCACTTGAAGATTACGAAGGCATTCCTTAAGTTTAGAATCGGAAATGGTGGCTTAAAGAGTAGAACAGTGAAACATTTAGATGGAGGAAACATACAGATGTTCAAGATCAATAAAATATTTTTGGATTTTTGTTTTCAAAGCCAACCCTCCATGAATTCCACTTCTGGAGTCAATATAGTATCCTACTAGGACAGAATGGTAGTAACAAGTTTAGATAAGACTTAGTTGAACAACTACTCGAGCCAGCAATATATAAGTTGTTCATAAAGATTCTTATGAAGTTTATGAATCCAATATAAAAGAGGTAGACCCACATACCTCTGACTAAATTTTACCCTTCGATAAAACCATCAGAAACACACTTTAATCCTTACATCAAGTTTTTATGCTTTAACCTTTGCGCAACTACATTTTTGAATATTCACAGGAGTAAAATTGAAGCATTTGGTTTGGATAAGTTTTTTAAACAGCAACCATATAGTATATAAGTATATAAAATGTAGTGATGGCACGGTCGTACTAAAAGGAAAGAATACGGTATTTTCATTGCGTGACTAGACTATTTCAAGAAGTTAAAATCAAATGCAAATTTCGGGAAAACGTTGGGTTCGTAAGTATTTCAGATTTCAACATCCTACATCAATCATAATCAAGGCTGCCCTTCACGCTGTATGACGAGCACGTGGACTAACAGCAATGACCGTGAGCTGAATGATGTTTTTCTTGAAGTCGTTGTCAACACGGAAAAAAGAACTGATACCTTGATTCAGTTAACATATTCTGGAAATAATGGGGATATTTTCATGGTTTTTCGCGTGTCGAATCTAGCGTCACTTGTGACCGTAACCGACAAACTGTGAACGTTTTATTTACTACATAAGAGCCCTGTCACACTCCTGCGTATCAAAATTCATTGAGTTGCACAATGGTATTTCTTTCATATACATTCGTACGCACAATTGAGACAAGATAAACCTTATATGCAACAATCGTTTTATTGAAGTTTTATGTAATACCGGCATTAATCACACTGAGTACGCTTATTCAGGTCATATGTTATAACTACGAACTGCATCGGTCCCGCCTCGGTCAAGCGCGGTAAGAATGCATATATTGGACACAGCGCTCGCTCAACGAACTTATAGCGATTGCCGACGTATTGCATGAATTAGTTCCGGTCGTCCTGCAATCGGACAGCGCATTGCACTTTTTTGTAACGCACAGATAGCGTGCATAGAACGTACTTGCCAAACATCCAGGATTCAGTCGAGATGATCACGTTTCGAGGGGTACATAATGACAAGAGGGTGATATCAAGTCTATGGAATCTGCATTGGTAAGAAAAAAATAACCACTTGACATGAAGTTCGTCGAAGGTGCGTCAGAACGATTTTGAAATTATGGGGGTGCGACTGCATTCTATTTTTTATCAGGTACTCATAATGACTTAAACTTAATTCATCAACGGGTGTCAAGTGTCTATGTAAAATATATAACACTAAGAACTTCATCGACCTTGTTCTCATGTTTTCGTCAACTTGGTGCAAGCCTATGCCTATCTTTAGAACAAATTTTCCCTGCCTTCTTGTTTTGTTGTGAATTGCCTCTGGTATGTAAATATGTTCGGTTTATTCATGCGCGTAGCTTTAAATCGCGCGTGACCGATTAATTATATCGAAAAGTTAAGTAGCATTTGATTGAACATGAAAGCTTATGTTTAAATATTCCGAGAATATGCCAAATAATTGATAAAACTACGTCATAACTGTAGATGAATGTAAACACAAAGCACTACAATTTAGAGTGCATTGTTCTTACACAAAGGGTGTTTGTTAAAATCAATCTTGCCGCGTTATTAAACACACGGAAGAGGGATTGTCACGATCATACATAAAGGCAGAATGGAGATGAACGTTTGGAAGCTCTGTGACCGAGTCTTTTCCGTTTTCGTAAATGTATTTCAATTTCCACAATGGTAATTTTTTTGTTTACAGAAGACCGCTTAAAACAACATCGAAACCTTTTATAAGCAACTTGATATAAATGCATGTCAATCTTTTCACATTTAATTTTTATTGGTGTTTACAAGAACTAGAACCATTTTAGTATGGATTGCCCTTGAACTGATTTATCAAAGCCACTGTCTGGTGTCTGCAAAATACAGGAATCGAACCACGGTCTCTTTGTTCTAGCATTCATGAGTCCTAGAAAAAAAAAACATCTTTATGATACAATTTTATTCATTAAACAGTATTTAACGTATACATTGCTAAAAGGTTTATCTATCCGTGTGTCTTTTATACAATCCTGTAATGCTGTTTGGAAGCTACTGTTGTTAATTTTTTACAGTTCGAGGTTTCATTTGTCGTTACCCTGCATAAAACGTCTTATTTTTTCCAATTGCGATAGCGGTTGAAAACACAAAATCCAGGTATCTAAAATGCGGTTTAGTATGAAGAGCGCTTTCATCGCCGAATAATTTCAGAAAAATACTAGATGGTTCCCCAATACCAGATATGTTCCTTGTTTTCACACATCTTTCTGCGTAAGTTTACAGGAGCTCAGCCGAGTCATTCAAATGTCTATTTTTTCTCTACCATCATTTTAGTTTCAGCAGGAGTATATAACATAATATGTATGATGAGAGTGTAAATATCTGAAGTCAGATGCTAGGTGTCTAATAAAGTGTTAAGGAAAACATCTGATTACCTGGACGCATCTTTCGTGGTGATAGTTGTTTCTTAATAAAATATTCATTCGATTGTTCGAGAGCAGAACGACAAAACGGTCAATAGTATTAAGGAAATAACCAATCTTCCAGCTCAGAAGAAGAATTTAATACACTACCTCCCAATCCTTGAGATTTGTTTTACCATCCAACCCCTCATGCGTAGCTAGTTAAGGTGCTTTTAATATTGAGGAAAACTATTTTCCGCCTGACATGATCACTATTAATCACGCCTACAACAGATATAATCCCGTAAGTAAAATCAATTGGTTCAAGTATTATAGGTAAACATCACTAGCACGCAATATTTTATTGCATACTCACCCGCGCTTGAAATTTCCGATAAATTAATAATAGAAAATACTGTTATTAGCTACACTGCGTGAAACGATGACACTATAATGTGACAAATTCTCGGAAGCGTGAGATAAACATTATCTAAATGAGTGTTTTACTCTTCAACATTACGCCAACACAGGAAACAATTGCTCTTAACTATTTAGAGAATCATTTTTGATAGTTTAGATACGTTGACTGTCCACAAATCCTCGTCAATATGCACTTTTTCAATATGTCGACAGCTGAAAGTAAGATCTTTGATTGATTTCAGCCATTAAAAGTTAGATTGAGAGTAAACATTCACCTTATGGACCTTTAGTGGGGTCATTTTGGTATAATCAAATATCGAAGTCCGAAATCAATCCTTTAGATTGTTATATGTTTGGTATGTAACACTATCACTCATTGGTCCTTTTGAGATCACATGACATCAATTATATCCTTGGACATACCCCCATGACATCACCGAGGAGTTAATATAATGTTTTGTCAGGTCCATGGAAGCTTATATTGAGTCCTGCTGAAAATAGAAAATATGTCATCTGTGGTGAGATGTATTTTTAGCAGAGGTCAATATAACATAAATAAAATATACATAGACTCAGATGTCCTGACCTTCGATAACAAACCAGCAGTAATATGAAATTGACATTGTGTCGTGTATATTCACAGTGGAGTCAGAGATTTGCTTGCATCAGTTGACTACAACTAAAAACAAAAGGATGTCAGGTGAGACTTTCCGAGAGATCAAAGTGGCCGGCCTACTACAATGCGGTAGAGCATGCCTGAATAGCCAGACATGCAAATCCACCAACTTCAACAGAGAAACACTGACATGTGAAATGAACAGGAGTAATGATTCACTATTACCTGTATCAGAACCAACATGGGATTACATAGACAAATCTCAATTTTCAATGGTAAGTATTCTAGTCCATTTGAAAATAATTATTCAAAACTCATATTCCTGGTTTACCATGAGTACGGCAATGTCATAAATATTGTGAGGCACATGCGTAATGACACTATTGTTAGGTCACAAATAATTTATGACGTCACAATAAATATATTTCGTCGCACGTTATTGTCTCAGAAGAGAAACTTATACGTTGGAGTCTTATATAGAAATTACTTTGAAAGTTTTCACTTATATTATCACACACACAAAATAGTTATATAAATATGCGAAATCTTACATTTGTGATTATGTCATTATTTGATACGCCATTCACCCTAATGTTCATGGTATTCAAACTTTTAGATAATTTCCATATTATATATACATTCATCTAAGATTCTCTATTTGATACGATGATGATGATGATGATGATGATGATGATGATGATGATGATGATGATGATGATTATGATGATTTAGGTGCTGCCTAACCCTTGTTCCAACGTTGTGTGCCCACCACTTTCCACTTGTGTGCCATTGAAGTCAGGACAAACTACATGTGTCATCACTGGTATGTCTATACTTTTACAAAACTACAACGTATATCACACAACATTGTATATAGCACTGTAATATATATAATACTACATTGTATATAATACTACATTATATATATATTTTACATTTAGATCGCCAAAGATCGAAATGATATTGATAATGGTAGTAGGGGAACGATTTCTCAAATCATTAAAAAAATCTATCAGTGTCATTCATATGATTTTAATTTACAGGATGTGGCGACTTTAATCTATCATCTCCGAACATGGAAGTTCTTTCGACATGTAGTCATGTCGGATGCCAGACGACTCTGTCCTGTGAACAAGGCTATGATTTTGACAATCAGGCTGTAGACAGGAATACCACGACATGTCTCCCCGATGGTTCCTGGTCTCCCGTCACATCTACTTGTATCTTTAAAGGTAGTACAAACAACAAGGAACCTACAATTTCTCTGGAATGTCCCATTTCTCTTGAATCTCCCATTTCTCTGGAATGTCCCATTTTAATGGAATGCGCCATTTCTCTGAAATATCCCATTTCACTGGAATGTCCCATTTCAATGGAATGCGACATTGAGTTTTTACGTGAGTAGCTACGCCTTAATGTTCGCGGTATATCAATTATTTCCTTCCATATGCGATAGTCACGAGTCTAAGATTATGTTTATCATTTTACTCTGTCATATGAGAATGCTAGTGAAAGCTCCCGAATGAATCTCTATATAAAACAGAAAATGTAAAACACAATGTAAACCTCTATTGAAGAAGGTCTATATAAAATATGGCAAAAATCAGAGCATCTGAAGATAAAACAAAATAATGATGTCATGCGGACATAACATTTTATTTATACAAGGTATTATTCATACAGTAAAACTCTCTCAAACACGCTTGAATAGCATACGTCGGATGAGTCGAATTAATTATTCTGTTCCAATGGGATTTTTTTCTTTACCTTTGAAAATTAAACACAGATGTTTCGGATATTGTTGCGTCGAATAGTACTACTGTATTATTATGTGATTCGTCCCTTCTAATTTATATAAATACTTCCTTGTTTGTGTTGAACACTTTGTCATATGTATTTGTCATGCATTATATATTAAACAGGATATTTCGAATCTAACAGACAACAACTTAGTTCAGTACTTGTAGCTATTTCCTGTAATGACCGTTTACCTTTCGAGGTTAACAAAATATGAATATTTTTCATCAATATTAAATGTGTTTGATTTTCAATATTGAGTCCAAACTGCATGTTTATTCATATCTACAGAATGTTGATACTTTCTCACAGAAAATGTCATTATTTTCATTTTTGAAAATGCGGAAAAAACTGAATTACTGCTCTCTTTTTTTTAATTAGAATATCAAGCTAACAAAACTCAGATGAGTGTTATTGATTTGAAAATGAAACATCAATATGACACTGACAGCTATGCACTTTGAAAGGCTTATTTTTGCCATTGTGTTTTTATTTCATTAAAAATTCCATTTTTATTTCAACATATTCATTGATTTTTGTGTGTGGTTTTGATCGAAATGAATTGTTAGGGTAAGGACCTGCAGATAGGACTTAAGAATTGCATATGCTTCCTCCATTGCATGATAGAAAGAGGCGACAAAATTTTCAATCTTATCGTTTCTCTTCTTTCTTTTTTCTTCCAAATGTCTCCTTTTACACTGCCTCACATTTGGCCTTCAGTTGAGCGTTCGGCCTGGTGTCCTGTTCCCTGTCTGAACATACCAATGATAGTTTCTACTTCAGCCTAGCGCTCAGCATTTTGGGAGTTGGACGACTGTTTCGTCTGAAGTCAGTATAATGTGACCGGGTTGGATGTCTTGCTGGGTGTCTTCAGCAGTATGATTCAGTGATATAACACTATAAAGTCGGTGTACGATATTTATGTCACATCTCCGTAAATAGACACACTGTTAAATTTAACCACATAATCAGTGAAATATTTCATTTGGCCGTATAATAATTGGTTCTTGATCTGACGAAGAGCTGCGTCACCTTATAGAGCTATATTTGAAAACAATTGAAAGTTTCTTTCTCAAGGAGGAAGTAGGATCAAGAAGGTCCGATGGCATAGCCAACCCCTCACCGCCTCCCCCTTTTTTATTTGATTTGAGACAAGACAGGAAGCGGTAAATATTCCAAAGATTGGGGAATGGTGGTTTCATAAGTCTCGTCCTGGATGTGGCAGTTAACATGGATAGGGTTAACGTCTCAGAGTTATTTCGACTTCAGTATATTTTGTTTTGATTTGTGTTTGATTCTTGTAAACTTTTCGGTTAAACACTATTTTATCATGTTTTGGTAAATTTTTGGTATTTACATTTAATATATTCCTTCAAGCATACGTAGTATGACATATCGTACACGAATTCTTTTCCCCGTGAATTATATACACTTGATACAACAAGTTGCATGATGAAACTGTTTGAAAATATGTTTCTCTGTTCATTTTTTGTATTTTTTTTGTAAATAAATAAAGATGGCATTGGAGCTGCATGTCTGCGTTTTGGTCATCTGGTCCGATTAACAAGATAGATACTTTTGCGTCGACTTCTTTATATTACTAATGTAAAAAAAAAACATATATTCCTCGGCGTTTCTAATTTACATTTATCGCTCTAATCTGTCCAACTTGAGTATTTATATCTAAATAATTACCAATAATCGCATTATCTGTCCAAATTGAATATTTATTGAAAATGGTAACCACATACTTTAGCATGTAATAATGAAGAATGTGGTTGTATTTACTCTCTTTATCAATTAATATATTTACATAAGTGTAATGTTACTGTTTGATTTCAGCCTGCACATCATATGCTTACACATATACCGTAAGAGAGAACTGGAACTTCAACCATCCGGGTATGTCTCCCATTTATGGTAAAGACAGAGCTTACTGCCAAAATGCGTGTAACAATAACCAGCCCTTTGTCTGTGTGGCATACTATTTCAATAAAGTTAGCAATCGATGTAACCTACAACAATATCGAGTACACGATAGCCCAGACTACCAACAGTACGAACAGGAAAATCCAGCATTTGACGAGTATATACGGGATTGTGGTGAGCATACAATTTTTATGATATTAACAGCAATAATTAATATTTGTCTTCAGTGATACGGTATGTTATTTTTTTCAAAATAATATATCAAAGTATAAAGTATCACAAATTAATAATTGTAAATTAAATGTTATGTTTTTATCCGAGTAAGGAATTTAGACAGTTTCGTGGATATGCACATTATTAAATTATTGTCAATATGTACTCGTGTTATGTCCGCATTTTTTTTATCCACCAAGAAAATAGTATACTATACAACAGTATGTAGTCGTGTTATGACCGTGATTCCTTACTCTCCACGAAAACAGTATACTGTACCACAGTATGTAGTCGTGTTATGTCCGTGGTTCCTTACCTTTTACGAAAACAGTATACTGTATTGCAGTATGTAGTCGTGTTATGCCCGTGGTTCCTTACCCTCCACGAAAACAGTATACTGTACTACAGTATGTATTCGTGTTATGTCCGTTGTTCCTTACCTTCCACGAAAGCAGTATACTGTACAACAGTATGTAGTCGTCTTATGACCGTGGTTCGTTTCCCACCACGAAAACAGTATACAATGTACTGTATTACAGTATGTAGTCGTGTTATGTCCGTGGTTCTTACCCTCCACGAAAATAGTATACTGTACTACAGTATGTAGTCGTGTTATGTCCGTGGTTTCTTACCTTCTATGAAAACAGTATACTGTACTACAGTATATAGTCATGTTATGTCCGTGTTCCTTACCTTCTATGAAAGCTGTATACTGTACTACAGTATATAGTCGTGTTATGTCCATGGTTCCTTATTCTCCACGAAAACAGTATACTGTACTACAGTATGTAGTCGTGTTATGTCCATGGTTCCTTACCCTCCACGAAAAACAGTATACTTTACTACAGTATGTAGTCGTGTTATGTCCGTGGTTCCTTACCCTCCACGAAAACAGTATAATGTACTACAGTATGTAGTCGTGTTGTGTCCATGGTTCCTTATTCTCCACGAAAACAGTATACTGTACTGCAGTATAGTCGTGTTATGTCCGTGTTCCTTATTCTCCACGAAAAACAGTATACTGTACTACAGTATATAGTCGTGTTATGTCCATGGTTCCTTACCCTCCACGAAAACAGTATAATGTACTACAGTATGTAGTCGTGTTGTGTCCATGGTTCCTTATTCTCCACGAAAACAGTATACTGTACTGCAGTATGTAGTCGTGTTATGTCCGTGGTTCCTTACCCTCCACGAAAACAGTATACTGTACTACAGTATGTAGTCGTGTTATGTCCGTGGTTCCTTACCCTCCACGAAAACAGTATACTGTACTACAGTATGTAGTCGTGTTATGTCCGCGGTTCCTTTCCCCTCCACGAAAACAGTTTACTGAACTACAATATAATCAAGACGAAATGAAAACAATAAAGTTACATTAACTCTTCATTGTGTCTGAAAATATATTCACTGAATACGTTGAAAGAAACATAATTTTAGACACGTTTGTCTTCTTGGGACGTCATAATTATTGTAGTAAATTATATCGTATATTATTGTATAAAATACATACAGACATGTATTTAGTAAATCTTTGTGTTATTATCGAACGTGACGTACATATGTACTGCAATTTCATAATCTTTTAACTTTTTACTCAATTTATGTTTGATCTGAAGCTGTAGGGATTGACAAGGAAACATAAAAATGTATGATTCAATTTTGATGTTTATGTTTTCAGCATGATGACCATGGTAATTGTGGGACAGTTACCTTCACCAACGGCACACTGGACAAGGAGTTCATACTGATACTGTAATAACTATTACAAAGCAGGATCGCCATGGCTCGTATAGTAGGACTCTCATGGCCTTAGTCTAATTGAAACTGTGCTATCGATAGTTCAGACTATGTTGGTTTTCGAAATCTTACATATCCCGTTGAAAACAAAAAAAACAAAAATACTTGCCAGTCTGTACTTATCGCATGCTTACTTTATTTCATGCCTGTGAAGCACACTATAAAACTTAAGGAAATTACACGACAAATTGGATTTGGAAACAAGTCATGCAAATGATATTAATCTGTCTCCTGAGATTTGACTTGAAAGCTATAAAATGCAGGATTCATTAACAGCAAACCATGTTCCAAGGGAAGTAACTGTGGCTGTAATATAAGGAATTTACTTACCTTTTCTGTCTTCTATCGCTAACCCATTGGACAGCTAGGACCTTCCAGAATAGGTAAACCTGTTAGTGAGGCCAAAACTTTCCACGTTATATGAGTAAACAGATAAATTTCTTTCGGTTCTAATTTTGTTGACAGCTTTCGGTTAGTGACGCAGGGGATTATCAATATTTTTTAAGTGAAACTCCATGAAAATATAACCTACTAGTACGTCTGGTATATACAAATACATACCATTCATAACTAAATCAACCATTCTGAAGCTCATTCAGTATCAAAATAGCTCAAGATTGTTCACTTCAAATGGAAAGTCACTGGGTTGGAAAGGCACATTTTGTTTACCGTTTGTATTTTATCTGTTTCAACCAGTCAGATGGGTCGACTTGTATAATCATATTTAATAACCAATCAGATGGGTCGACTTGTATAATCATGTTTAATAACCAATCAGATGGGTCGACTTTTATAATCATATTTAATAACCAATGAGATGGGTCGACTTGTATAATCATATTTAATAACCAATCAGATGGGTCGACTTGTATTATCATATTTAATAACCAATAAGATGAGTCAACACTTTCCTTCTTCAGCTAGAGACTATTATTACAATAAAGTTAGGTCTTTTTTGTTATAGTAAACATACTTGTAGTTTAGTGTACCATCTTACGAAACATAGTAATGGAAATACATGTAATACTATATATGTGATCACCTACTTATATACTGTCATTCAAACTTTCCTCATAATTATATTAACATAGACTGCTTGTCGTTGTTACACTGTTGTATTCTTATTGAAAAGTTCTTACAATTATATATGAGAGACAGGTTTTAAAAAAATCTTATGAGAGCTATATATGTCGCCCCGTCAACAGCTTTGTTAATTTAAAACGGGAAGTCGATGGCTACTTCACTGGCAAACCTGCTGATGACCCGTTCCATGTGTCCCAGAACAGTTTTGTTCAGGAACACAAATACCACGCCACAGGAGGAATGTCCGGCTTTCTGGGAAAACACAGGCCATCGCTGATACGGATCTACCTTACACTATGGATTTTTACCCGTATTATAACAATTCTCCACCAATTGAACTACCGTGGCCCCAAAGCATTCATAGATAATATACAAGACCAAAATGAATAGGATTCATTCTTTGATGAATGGGTATTCAATTGGAAAGCGATGATTTTCAGTAAAAATATCTTTACCGCTAAGTTTATACAATTTAATGACGAAGATGGTACTATCAGTCAGGGAAATCTAACATGAAACGTGACAACATTTTATTTGATAGACGCATGTTGACTTAATGAATATGAAATTTAATAATATCACTTTTAGACGATGAGGTCGATTTTTCCGTTATTATTACTAAGTAGTTTTTATGCTTCCCGTAACTTATTATTTGGTTTGTTGGTAGGAAGTAAAGCTTAACCACAATTGCTAACGCAATAATTGTTTCTACATGGTATGATATTTGGAAAGCAAGAAATAAAATAAGACTTGAAATCGATTTTGTAAAAGGTAGAAATAATGTAATATAAAAAAAATAATATATAGCTTAAAAATGATTATTTTAATATCAAAATCTTCAAGCCAGTTATCCTTTTTTAAAAAACAGTTTAACATTATTATTGTATAAGCTAAAGAATGTTTACTTAGCATAGCGTATACATGTTTTACTTACTAAAACATCGTTTTCAAGTTTTATATTATTTGTTGCCTACCAAAATGTCCTAACCCCGGTGAAAAGTTCCGTTTACTTCGGAACAGAGACATCGAATATTTACTGTATATGAGACTAATGCTTGTTTGAAGTAGATGTACTAAAAGTGACCATACTAAACACATTGTACATTGTTTATGTTGTAAAGAAGACAGGTAGTATGGATTAGGTTCATTATTAGGATATTCAAGATATCGTATAATAGGTAATGGCGATTACTGTGCTAATGAACACACAACGAATCCATTATTACTACGGAAAATCGAACAAATTATCTGTTGTATGCTTCGAGAATTCCTCTTTGATTCTTCACTATTAATTCCTAAAGTGTAGATATATCTGTGTATACTAGAATTGTTATACATATTTAAGAAAAATCATTTTAAAAATCGGTGACATTTTTAAGTCTAATGGTTCCGTTGTCAACACCCTAGATATCAATATGAGGATGTGACCAAACTCGGATTAGGCCTGGTTTTTTGTCGGTTTTCTCTGTTGTTTTACACACGAACCAACCAATCATATTTGCTATCTTTTGACATGAACATAGGTTACACAACGAGTAGTTGTTGTATATTGTATCTCTTTCACTCGAATTGGTTATATTTTGGAAAAATAACTTACGATATTAAAATAAATACCATGTACAGCAACCACAAGTTTTTACCTGTTTCTAACACAATAGAAAAACTTTTTTGAGGATGAATAGACTTATTTTATGTCAACGTGTGTTCTTTTTCACAATATCCGTTCGGGCTTAAGGATACGATTTTTGTAGAGATGACGCTGACATGACAATAAAATTAAATCTTGAGAAGAAGCCCAGTTATTACCAAAAACATCAAAGTTAATGTAAATAAAATGTGTTTAATATTATACGTACGGCATCCATTAGAGAGTAAGATAAATATATCCTATCACTATATCTATATATTTCACACCTATCCAGCGTATCCATATCCATGTTTATGATAAGTAAAATTTGTCGTTTGTCGTCGTAGTTGCCTCCCTGCTATAATACCACTACTGATATATCAGAGAATGTGTTCTATTAAAGTCTGGGATCTACGATATTCACGTAAAAAATATATATCCATTTAAGGGAAACGGCTCTCAAGTTGAATTAATGAATTTAAAAAATACCTTACATTATTTTCGCTGTAATCGTAATTAGGATGATATTGGCGGTTGTTTTCCGCCAACTCATCCATATCGTACAAAAATAATGACCTATCGATTTTCACGTACAAAAATCGCACCTCTCGCATAATATTTCAGGTAAAATAAAGCTTCATACGTTTTTGATTACACATTATATGGTTCAATAAATTAGAATAGACACATTCGTATAAAACGACAATATAAAATTATATAGTTATATAAAATAGAATAGACAAGGTTTTTGTGAGAAACATCATGGATCCTTTGCGTTGAAGTACAACACATTCGTATAAAACGGTAATTGATCCGACTAGAGTACATTGTACTACTAAAAACCCAGACTTTTTTTAAATATTGTTATTAATGATATTTTTGCCTTTGTAAAGCTATATGATCTCTATAATTATGCAGACGACAATACTCTCTCAAAAAATTGTGATAATCTTTAAAAACTTGTTTAGAGGAAGGGAGTAATATTTTGATAAATTGGTTTAGTTTTAATGGCATGAAGGCCAATCCAGAAAAATTCCAGGCAATAAGGATTGGCAAAAAACAAACAATAGTATAAAATCTGTTTCCATAGATAATTTAGAAACTGAATGTGCAGATTGTGTTAAACTTTTAGGTGTAGATATTGACTTTTACTCAGATTTGATTAACATATATCACGTTTATGTAGAAATGCCTCTAAACAACAATAACCTGACAAAAACAGGAAAACTTACAATTTTTAAAACTTGTATCCTGTCAAATTTTAATTACTGCCCTTTAGCCTGGCATTTTTTGTACTTTATCAAATATAAGGGAAATGGAGAAGGTGCAGGAAAATGGTTGTTTGTCCCTAGTCCAAGATATTTTTAAAAGACATAAACTTGATTTTTTTTACATGTTAATAGGATGAAATGTATGGCCTCAGAAATTTTTAATATCTGAAATGATATTTCTCCCCCTCTTTTACAGAATCTTATCGAGAGAAAAAAACATTTTTTTGTAACCTGAGGCATGAAAATCTGGTCAAGATTCCAAAGGTGAACACCTCGACATATGGTAAAAACTCTTTAAGATTTGAGGCGTTCCGGGTGTAGAATTGGCTGCCAAAATAATTTCGCAGGCTGATCCGCTCCTGGGATGGTCAGATCTGCTCATGTACCATATATGCACACACCAGTAAGTGCGAGTTGTTCCGCTTTGAAATGTCATCATTATATTGTTTTCATTATTATAAACTTATATGTATGTATATTATATGCTGTAAGTGTTGAATATGTATGAAACTTTGTGTCAGGGTCGTGGGACGAGATGTGTGTGCCCTATAGGAAGGGGATGCCCAATCACCTGTGTACATGTATCTCGTCCAGCGCCTTTGACACTGTGGTATGTATACATTGGCACGCATATAACTGTGATTCTCTTATCAACTGCTTGTTTTTTATTTTAAACTTTTTATGTTACATCTCGGGTATCTATGTTCTATATTTAACTTACACTTCGATACTCAATTGGTATATGATCATGTATACTAATAACTCTCATAAATTATTTCTTGTACCTTTGTATTGCTATGTAATGATAATTTCTGTGATATTTCTTTATCATTTCCTGTTTTTATACTTATGTTTGTCGCAGGAATAGCACGACAGTGCTCATGTTTCTCATGTATTTTTTTTCTTTGTAATATGCGACGTTGAATAAAGCTTCTTGAATCTGGAATCTGGAATCTATTCAAACAAAAAGTACAAATCGCCCATTACGTGGGAACATGAAAGCGACAAAACGTTGATGTGGTTTTGAAAAGAACTTAGATACCCACCTTCTGCTTAATGATACTACTGAATCACTTCAACTAGGATCCCTACTTCAAACATTTGATTTTTTTAATGTTTCGTAAGGCGAAATCGTTGGAATCTTATGAAATTACTATGAACATGTTTCTTCAAATTCCAAAGAACTATAAGATACAGGGGGAATTTTCTGCTAAATGCATTTATTCCGTTTTTTACGTTTTAGCTGTCCATATTCACTGTTATACCATGAGACATTTCAGTTGCTCATATTAATTGATAACCTCGAGGAAAGGTTCGAACATTTTTTTAGTATGAAAAAACGTCCTTCAGATCAAAACTATGGTCAAATATTGACAGCTGTTTTTCATTTATTCTTTTTGATACAATGTGCCTTGTATTTATATTGTATTTTGAAATTGTATTTATTTCTTATCAATCTCAATTCTATAATTAATTTTTCTTTGTTTTCATGGTAAATACTCAAATGTGATTGGTCGAAAAATTCTTTTCATTCTTCTATGAAAGAAATTCCGAGAATGGCACGAAAAATGTGACGTCACAATACGACAATTGACGTTGCGTATTGATTTGAGAAAAAGAATCCCATTTAAAACCTGTAAAATTGTACATAAAACATGTTTTAAATTAGAAAATCATTTTTCAAAATTAATTATAAGCGTTGATGTCATTTTTTTAGTTTCATCGGGATATGAAACAAATTGTGTTTGCAAACTTCTGTAAGAATCCGCTACGCGGATTCATACAGTTTGCAAACAAAATTTGTGGAAATAAGGAAGAATATGCGTCATTCGGAAGTCCTTGTAATTTTCACATAATATTTGTGATTTATTTAAGCATTGATGTCATTTTTTTAGTTTCATCGGGGTATGAAACAAATTGTGTTTGCAAACTTCTGTAAGAATCCGCTACGCGGATTGTGTTTGCAAACTTCTGTAAGAATCCGCTACGCGGATTCATACAGTTTGCAAACAAAATTTGTTTCATACCCCGATGAAACTAAAAAAATGACATCAATGCTTAAATAAATCACAAATATTATGTGAAAATTACAAGGACTTCTGAATGACGCATATTCTTCCTTATTTCCACAATGTCACTCCCACTTCAATGACCTCCATTAGGAACACTTTATCGGCGAGAGTTTTGCCAGTGGAAAGGCCCGTATATATCCGCTATATCATCATGCATTTAACAATCATTGGTGATGAGATTGTTGTAGTACAGCAACAAATCGCAATCACAATCAAAATTTCAATAGGATACTAGTCCATATCAATGGGCCTGTGGCAGCTAAAATAATACATTGACTAATTGTCATATCTATAATGATCAGAATAACGCATGGGTCGGTTTTCAGATTTTAACGTGCACCATTAAAAGTATAGGAATGTCAATACATGTTACCACTTCATGGTTTTTAAACACCCACACCCAATCCATAAATAATTCACATATACAGACCATTTGTTTGAGAATTGTAGTCAAGTTTGTGTTAATATTGTGCCAATTGAACATATGATTTTGTAGCTTTTGATGTTCGGATGTCAACACATATCTTGTTATAAAACAATTACCGCCTGCAATCATCCATTTAACTGTCACAGATTCAAAATATATAGCAGTTCACGGGATTACCTAAGTAATGTAATTGTCAAACATTGTTTCGAGCATATAACTCACCGTCAGCGTCTATTTTTACACTCTATTAGAATTACATAATGATTCAATTTAGTACTATGGTACGCCATAGGGGTCTAATTAGCTCACCTGGTCCGAAGGACCAAGGTTAGCTTATGCCATATCGTGGCGTCCTGTGTCCGGCGTCCCCTGGGAGCCGGAGGGGCTGGGTCAAAAGGGGTCAATCTGGCTTTATTGATGTTAATGACTTCTTCTCTTGAACTTAACAATGGATATCACTCATATTTGTCTGGTAGTGTCACTATGGGTAGGGGATTCAAAATTGTACATATGGTGGGGCTGACCTCCTGGGGGCCGGAGGGGCGGGGCCAAAAGGGGTCAATTTGGCTAAATTGATATGAACAGCTTCTTCTTGTGAAGTAATGAATACCATATTTGACTGGTAGCATTCCTAGGGGGTGGGGATTAGGGAAACTATATTTGGTCCAGCTGACCCCCAGGAGGCTGAGGTTTTGGTCAATTTGGCTAAAGATATATAAATGTACATTAACTTCCCCTATCGTATGAGTACCTTAGCAACAAGGGCACTAATTGTTGTCAGCTATATACCTATTTATACGAAAATAAAAATCGATTGCGTTTAAATTGGAATTGATTAAACTGCATTCTACCACAATACCCTGTGTTATTCAACTCTCAGACCATCAGTTAATTATTACAGCTGTTGATTAACAATCTGTTTATACCACACGTGGTATAAACTCTGTACGCATTTTGATTGGCTAACACGGTGAACTTTGACCCAAGCTGCAATTGTTATTGACGTCATCAATAATCTAATGACGTCACATCACCGGGTCCCGGACGTCACCGGCACACTTTATTTGCATATGCGAAATTATACTTGGCCACGTTTCCCTTTGATTCAAGCCGATATTATTGTGGTAGAAACAGGTCACACGACTCGAAATTGTTGGATATAGTATTTATTTCACACTCGTAAGTTATTTTTTAAAAGTTGCAAAAAACACTCGCTAAAGCTCGTGTCTTTTGTAACTTTAAAAAAAAACTAAAAGTACAACCGAAAGCAAGATCTATGCTGAGTGTCTACACGCAGGTACTGTAAAAACGAATGATATTAATTGATATGTCCATTATAGTGTATAATATAATTATACAATATATAGTATTTGA
This sequence comes from Pecten maximus, assembly GCF_902652985.1. Lineage (NCBI taxonomy): Eukaryota > Metazoa > Mollusca > Bivalvia > Pectinida > Pectinidae > Pecten > Pecten maximus. Next base: position 25,653,744 of record NC_047020.1, on the reverse strand, counting down.
TTTTCTCGTTGTATTAGGCCTATATGATGTCATTATGTATTTTTATCATTATATGTCTAGCTTCAACATTATATTATATGCTTCGTTCGTTAAATGATTAAGTGTATTCGTTAAATTATTCGATAATGTATCGTTATACTATAATATCATCATATTATATTGGCGAACTTCATTATATAATTGCAGCATGCCATTCTATTATTGTACAACTTCATTATATGATAGATGCCACTCTGACAAGAATTCGAATAGACGCTACCGCTTTTTCTGACGGGTCATTCAAATATCTACCCAGATTTGTCTTCCTTACACTCTTGATTGTAAAAGACGACAACAAAGAGAAGATATCGCGTCCATTCGTCCGAAATGAGGGCAGTTCGAATTCGTAACAGAAAGCGTCGGTATCACGGAAACGCAGTAATTTACAGTAATATAATGAAGCTATGCAATTATATGATTAAGTGTTAATATTAAAACAACTCTCTGTCAATAACCAATAGTTAATAGATTATCATATTAGGCCAGTAGAATAGTATAATGATTGATAACATTGACTTTGTTCGAATGAATGGCCTAGCTTGACCAATGGTGACATGGTTCAAATGTATAACATTCTCCAAACACCTTCTTTCCTGTAATCAGGTGGAGAGGTTCATGGTGTTGAGCTAGTACAGTATCACGCCAGAATGAAGCAATTACCTAAATCAGTTCTGATAATCACACGAATTAAGTCCTTTGATTAAGTTATCTCTTCATTAGCTGTAAAGCAGGTGAGCGATACAGGCCAAGTGGCCCTTTTGTTTTATCAAAAGATGATTTGGAAACATATATTATATACATAAATGTTGATAATTACAACTATGAACATGCGTTAGATATTAAGACACTATCTTAAACAAATACGAATACATATTTTAATTTCAATAAATATATTAAGTAAGAGTTGTATTAACAAGTCCTTTTTCTCATTTTCATAATTGAACAGTGATGTCTAGTCGTTGTCATTTTAGTGTAACTGGGCGGGCGTCATTGTTACTGTGTTCGGGTATGGCACTTTTCGTGGTAGCATGTTAAAGATACCGAAATTCTTTGTCAAGACAGCATAATAAACTGCATTAAATGATTAAGATGTATGATTCTATGGTCTTTTAAAAAATGCGTTCATTATCTATTTGGGTTATACCAGTTAAGTGATTATACAATATCTCTATGTTTATGACAAACTTTCTGTCTATGACATTTTCCGTTATAGGTTTGAATTTGTTATACCTAAATGCATTGTCTGAAGTACAGCTGAACAGTTTACTGATTCAACAGAGGCTACAGAGCAATATATTGATTCATACATAAACAAACAATCCCAATCCAGGTTTATGCCTGCAATTGGATTTTTATGTTTCAGTACCAGCATTTAAAAAGAAAACGTCTTTGAAGTTTTAAGAAATAGAAAGACCATTTTCCTGTCATGGATACATCATATTGTTTGCAGCAGGTCCGTTAAAACATATTTATCACATTTTTAATCAGTGTTGCATTCGAATTTGGATAAGTTAGTCTGTCTATACAGCATAATATAGTAAATATGAAATAGCGTTAGCATCTATAACCTCATATCCGCCTCACTAGTTCCATTTCCACACGTTTGATTTATCAACGAAGACAACATAATACCGACATTAACTGTAACTTAAAATCCATAAAACGGCGGCAATCTACGATACTTATGCGTGGTGACCCTTACAAAAGTACACGGATAATAAGACCAGAGGTTCCGGAAGTGTTATGAGACCAGGTGTTCCGGAAGTGTAAGCGTCATCCAAGACAATGAAAACATACAAATCTACATCAAAACTAGGTTAGGTCATATTCTCAAATGAGAACTATTGTGTTAACTATGGACCATTAAGCATATCAAAACTTCAAACACATCTGGCTTCATAGCATTCAAGGGAATAGTATATTAACAACTGAAATAGCGATTGTCAACCATAAAATTTTCTCATTGTCCTAATCAACCTACATCTCTAGAATACTTGTTAGTTGACATATGTCTAGAATTCGTGATAATAGATACAAATTCTAAAATATAGAATTAACTGCCAAAAAGTACACGTCGTAGATTAATGTTTTTTTATCAAACCAGAGAATAATTGCAATTAAATGCCACGTCCAAACGCTTCAGGGCAATCAATATCAGATAATGTCTGCTCTACTTGCTTTTTGGTTGCTGGTGTACTCTAGATTCATATGTACAGATATTGTTCTTGTTACCTGAAGGTCACGTTTCATTTCATTTGAACAATGAAAATTATTAAATTAAACGAATTAAGGGGCTTTGCACCTCTCCATTGATATTCGGAGTTTTTTGGTCGCCTTCCTGGGTGTCAACACTTTAGGTCCTCGGCATAACTGACGAATCAAATAAGGACGAAACAACTTTATGATGTAATATATGAAGTTTAAATAATTTGGGGTCAACAGTATCATGCTCCCTATTAATATATGATGTGTAACGTTTGACCAATCCTTTTATGTCTTTCATACAGTTGTTATACTTTGTAAATTTCACTAAGAATGTTCATGACCCTTCGTCGTTGGTCTTCGACGACATGTTAATTGGAAATTGATTTTTTTTATCACTTACGCATTGCCGCATATTTTTCCATTACAATCCTGTAGGCGCTGTAGGTAGTTTATTCGATAGCTTCAAACACACTATTAATCGCAGGAATAACAACACAGAGGCGCGGAGACAGTGCGTTGCTTTGTTACTGAAGTTACAGCTATGGTCATTTTAGTGGTTGTTAAGTTCTTCTTGTTATTTTTAAGTAATGTGACTGGACAACAGATGGGCATACAATTGTCCGGACGACTGGAAGGGTCAGTTTATTTGACAATATCATCTTTGGGACAAATCCAGTGCGGAAAGCAATGTGTAGTCAGGACAAAATGCTTGTCCGTCAACTACCAACGCCACTCTCTAACTTGTCAATTCAATACCAACAGTGATAAAACTAGCCTGATACAGGACTACACTTGGATTTACCTGGACAAATCTGACCTATTACAGGTACATTTATACAGATATTAATATTTACTAAGCGTTCAATCTAATATTCTTAATGAACATAACATAAGTCTTTTGAAATTTATTCAGATTGTTTTAGCTAATTTCTGACAATTTTATTTTCAATTTCTGTCAACAATTTCAACTATGTATTACAACAGCATTGCATGAATACCATACCTATATTTTCATCGAAATTTTGTTCATGTCATAATTTGAGATTGGTGGTGCGGTGCTCAATACTTTCGGTCCGCTCATCTCTTTACATTTTTCCCTTTCGGTCCATTAAATATTTCAAATACATATTGTATAAATGTTTCAATAGTTAAACATCTCATAAACGATAGGTGAATGTCGATATATTGACATTCAACAACGAATAAATACAATTGCTGACCTATTTATTATTTAAAGATGTTTACATTATTAAAATATATGGTTGGTATATAGAAAAGGCTATTGCCGCGATCGGTGAAACTTTTTATAACAACACCGATATTTTATACGCAAAACGTTCCCCAGTCATTTTCCAAAATTATTTAACTAATTATGTACATTTTGGTTTGGTTTGGTTTTATTTGTTTAACGTTCTATCAATAGCTAAAGTCATTTACGGACGGCCTCCCGTGCGTGCGATATGCATGCCTGTTGTAAGTGCGTATATGTGTTTTTGGAGGCTGTGGTATGCTTGTGTAAAGTCTCCTTGTGATAAGTCGATTTATAGTGCTACCTCACTGAAGCATACTGCCGAAGGCACCCAGCAGGATACCCCACCCAGTCACATTATACTGACAACAGGCGAACCAGTCGTCCAACTCCTAATATGCTGAGCGCTAAGCAGGAGCAGCAACTACCATTTTTAAAGACTCGGGTATGTCTCGGCCAGAGGACAGAATCCATAGCCTTCATCACAGGGGCGAACGAAAAAACAATGTACAGGCAATATTGAAGTACTTCATTTGGCCCTACTCAAATTATGGACAGTTTACACAGATAATTATAAGTTTTACATACTACGCTGATATAATATCAATTGCTTATACATGCCTTTAGTTCATTCTGTACATTTATAACAACCGCATTTCTTGGGTACGTTTATTAGAGCAAGGTAAATATGTAATTTTAGATGGCGAGAGTACCCGGAATTTAACATATCACTGACAATAGTTTATGTAGTTCTTCATCCACGTTCTCCTTCTTCAGTATCAGTCTTATCCACATATCTGTACATATACTCATTTCCGCTATATATGTTTTATGATTTGAAATATCGCAGAATATTTGTATTGTTGCATGGCGCCATCTCCTGTGCTTTTAATCAATTATTAAAATCTTACTCAAGTTGCTACTTGATTTGATGAAAATAGTAAATGTGGATCATTTGAGTTTGTGAATTTATACTTAATATCAAATCATCAAATCGATATTAACACACCAACGCATTGAAGTGTTATGACATAATTCTCGAAATGATAATATATTGACAAATGAAGAATTTAAGATATTACTTACTAGGAATGGAGTATGTTTTTGTATAACAAAGATGGTATATTAAGGGGAAATGTTTTATCACATATTCGGTTTGTTATCCAGTAAATTTGTCCATGTAACTAGTGTTTTATACCCTGGCGCGTTTTTCGTTGGCTACTCCAGTCAGAAATCGATTTTGACATCATGATACTGACAATGAAGTTACTCTAGTGATTTATGGCAGATTTTTAACACACGCTCCGGTTATTAATTAAACTTTTTTCTGTTTGGTTCCGAACTGCTCTATTCATCATTCCCTGAAATCGACATTTTATATCAAAACCAAATCTAATTACATATTTTGCTAACTGTATTCAATGATTGTTTCATCTAAAGTTATATGGACATCAGACATGCTCCGAGGAATGCCCCCCAAACAGCATGTGTATTACCTTGTCAAGCAAGCAAAACAAGTGTGTCATCACAGGTAAGGATAATTGATTATATCTATACAAGTGTGTCATCACAGGTTATTATATAAGAATAATTGGTTATTTTAAACAAGTGTTTCATCGCAGGCAAGAATCATTAGTTACATTTAAACACCATTCATCAACTACCTGATAGCTCCAATGTTATTGTCACTAATCTAATTCATTTCAATTAAAAAAGATCATCATAAATTGAAGATCAATTATTCTTTTCAATTAGATAAGTCATCTTCCCAATTATATTGAAATACATTTATTCATCTATCTTCTAAATTGTGAAAAGCTAGTGAAATACGCTACTTTAACTTTCTCTTAGTAAACATAATTACGTACACTGACGGAAAATGTATATCATCAACAGAATGCATTGATCCCCCAAATGTGCTGCATGCAACTGTTTCTGTAAAGAAGGTTGGTGTTTCCGAAGATACCGTTTACATATGCTCTGCCAACTACTACAGAACTGGTCAGGGTGATGGGAAGGCCATGTGTTTGGCCGGTGGAACATTTGCTGACATTGACTTCGCATGTGAACTTCAACGTATGTTTGTAACATTTTCTTGGTAGATTTACTTATTGACTAATATACGCCTCCTATATTTTATTTTCAAATATACATTAGTTAATCTAGATTGTAACACGTATTTCTATTTGATATTAGTTAGTTCATAACCCTTAAATATATGTCTGTTTGTGTGGGATTTTTTTTCTACCAATACGACCAATATGACGTATATTAATTGGACGTACATACTGTTTAAGCGTGCACTACCCCTGGCACTCTCCCTAATGCTGATCTCACTTCCTATGATCTACCCGTGGGTGGGGAAGCCGTTTACACCTGTCACTTTGGATACTTCCTTGCTGATGGACCTGCCAGAGTTACTTGTGAGCTAGGAGGCACCTGGTCCGCTGCTCAATTTTCGTGTAACGAAATACGTAAGTTTGAAATATTTTCACAAAATAGAAGTCTTCTGAATATAGTTTATTTTTGTTTTTTGTTGTTTTTTGTTTTTTGTTTTTTTTTGTATTTACATGATCTGAACTTTTCTCTTCTCTTTTAAAACAACTTAATGTCAATTAACGTGTTTGTATTCAGCATGTCTCGTCCCGTCCGCAGTTAGCCATGCCAGTGTGTCAAACTATCAAACTAATGTGGGATATATGGTTACATACACCTGTAACTATGGTTACTCTCTTTCGGGAACGAACACACGCACCTGTCAACTCGGAGGTTCGTGGACAGCGGTCACATTTTCTTGTAATGAAATACGTAAGTAACTACTATAAGAATTACACTACAAATCAATTACATCATATCTGAAAGTCCGATCATTTATCCATGATTTTTTCTTGTTAACTTCAAGGGTTTGTTAAATTACTTTCTACATCTTATAACTCACCTTGATGATTTGATTCGTTGAGTGTGTGTTCAAATTAAGTCAAATGATTTGTTTCATTTATCTATTCGTCATACCGGTTCTGATTTGCTCGAATTTTCGTTGGATGTGTTTTTTTAATCATCTCGAATTACAATATTTGTTGAGTGTGTTTTCAAATTCACCTGGATCACTTGTTCTATCATTCATAAGCTACCTCATATACCTCAAAATAGACATCACTCGATTCTCTGCTTCAGCATGTTCTTCCCCGCCCAGCGCGTCCCATGCTTCCGTCACTAACTACGGCACATCTGTCGGGAGCCGCGCCTACTATGATTGTAATTTTGGATACGGAACCAGCGAAGATAAATCTGTGGTGTGTCAACTTGGAGGCTCCTGGTCTAGTGTATCGTTTGATTGCAAATTCCTTGGTTTGTTCGGATGAGTATTGATATTGATACAAGGAGGGATATTAATACTTAACGAGGGAGTATTATGTGCCATCTTTTGACGTTTTAGTTAAAGGGAATGTATTACTATCTATAAACTGGGAATAATCAAAACGACCAACAATGAATAATGAATAAACATACAATGAAATGTATTCATCTTAACGTTCCTGAAACAGGAATAGGTTTGTTTACCGTAAATGGTTCCCACATTCACAACCGACTCGTTATATTCAATGATGCGAGGCAGATTTAAATAAATCTGACTCGTCAGATTCGGACTTGGAGGCCAGTATACCTATATTCAGTTGGTCAGAAACTATGGCCACAAGGATTATATATGATTGATAAGGTAAAAATGATATTTGATAACGAGATAATTCATTTGATTTGGTAAGAGTCTTTAAGTGAGCGACGTCACAGATTTAACGAATCAAATATATATGTCAGGAGCAGTATGCGTTATATGATTCAACGATCACAACATAAGAGTCAACATGAAGGAAACATATCTAATAATGTCTTTACAAGACATAATGGTGATATGTTGATATACTTAGACTTGAGCAGTTTTTTTAAGTGCCCTGCAATTGTATTTGACTGAAATGTGTTTATACTGGCCACTTGAATTACAACCTATTTGACAAACATGGCGTATTTCATTTGAAATGTGTTTCCTTTCCTTTCTTTAGCATATATTATGATGAATAAAGAACATAGTGTCATCGCTGAATTGTCGCTGCAGGACAGTATGTTCTGCCGGTTATATACGCGATGTTGTAAACGGCCTACCGATCGAATGTGCTACCTGAGAGTCGCCTTCAATGTCACCACCGTAACCTGATACAAAACCTCTGTGACGGCCGGTGTCCATGAATTATTAAATGTTTACATGCCATTGATAATTTCTGTACTTCACTGGAATCATCTTTTTTATCCCAAATATAGTTATGAAAAAAAAAAGACATTTATCCCTGGGGATTATTTTAAGGGAATCTATCTCTGTTTACCCGTTGTAAGAAAATGATGACTCGGTGGAGTGTCATACTAGCATGTTACAGTTTGAACAGTTAGATTACATTTATTTAAGCATTGAACTGTTAACAAATGGTAGTATACAGTCGATATGAATACAATTTGGTTGACAGATAGATATAACTTGTCGCCCTAACGGGCGACATTCTATTTATCTGTCACCCAAATTTTATACTACCATTTGGTAACAGATCAATGCTTATATTTACATTCATTATTTTATTTTATTTACTGTAGCTTAAGACGCGTTTAAGTTTGCCGCTTCCCCTATCACTGACGTCATCAAGTTCAAATACCGGAACAGCAGAAATTTCCAGAAGGAATAATATAGTCCCTCATGTCGTTATTAATAGCAATCACATGAAATGTTCTTTGCACAAATTTGGCTTTAAATTATATTTTATAAACGTTTGTAGATATCTTCAAATTGTTCACAATTACATAATTTCTGATTGTTTAAAAATAAAGCCGTTTTTCGGCGCAATGATATACGGTTAACATTTTGAAGTGGTGCGGCGTTGAACGGGTATTGCACAGAACAGACTCGATTCCTCGGAAACACTTATGTTTCTATCGACTGGATTTACGTTATTTTCAGAGGAATATCATCTCTTAAATTCTAAATGAAAGTCGTCTTGACAGTAGGTGAAAACGATTCCAAGGATATTTCGTTCGAAACAGAAACCAGTCTAACCGGTCATATCAGTGTCGCTAACTAGGGCCTATCTAGATTCTAGCAGACGATGTTCAACTTCACAGGGGCTCGATTGTGGAGTAAGGTAGGCCTTTGACATCAGTGAATAACCACATAACTATAATTCAGTATGCATACACAACCAGAAACCATGTCGATACTTCCGATTTTGCTGGACTTTAAATGTTGTCGTGTCTAGCATTTCTGACAATTCGACAACGAGCCCCTGTGTGACGACATTGACAATTTGATTACTTCCTCTAGATCAGGAATAGAGCTTATAATAATTTTGTGCCGAGTCCGTCGACTTCATTTTTTCTATTATTAAATTTTACTCTCATAACTTGCGTTGCTTTATTTTTGTGGTGGTTTATGTAGATGAATGCTAGCATTCAAAAGCTCTCTGGGCCGAATGTAACTGGGGACCATTGTTTTAACCTACAACCCCTGAAGCTGTATCCCTACACTGACCGAATCACTGTAAATTGTAGTATACAGTCTCATGAATACAATTTGGTTTACTAACGACATATAGGCAAATGGAACACAGAATGAAAATATGTCTTGATGAACATGCTTTAATGTGTGTTTTCATTATCTTACGACAAATACTGACTAAAGCAAACTTAAAGCATTTTACAAAATGGTAAGGTAGCGTCTTAGAACGCGAACAAAGATGGATATGCTATGACGAGATTAGCTATCGTGTGTATGTGTTAATATGAGGTTGACATGTACAGATTGTGGAGAGTGTATATCGTAACGTGTATGTGCTTTAAGAACTGAAATAAATAAGATAACAGAGAATATTGAACAAATATCTTTGATGTGTGCTAATGATATTTACCTAATGTTCAGTGCAACAGATGATATGTTTGATAGATATCGAGCAAATGACATTTATATCAATATTTCATAAGATATTATTAACAGACGAAATTTCCAATTATCTTCAAGGTTATTGTGTACGAATATGTAAATTGATAAATATCGAATAATTTTATAGATCAATTCGACATTTGTAAACGACAAGGCGAAGGGCCGCGATAGCTCGATAGGTTTTGTTTATAATAGGACACTACTATGTTTTGTACATGGTTTGTGGTTCGAACCCTACCTTGGACAGTACGCGAGTGATAGGAGACTAAGATCTTTCGTAATGCCGTGATTGTGTCCCTGAAGCAAAACACGTTACACTTTACTACAAAGAGACCCACCTTGAAATATCCCTGACTGTGGCTATAGACCCAGAGCATCGGTCTGACGTTTAAGATATGGACTGCCTGTCGCATTTGTATTGTGTCAAATATATATCATACACCGTTCGTAACTGAACTGTCCATTATGTTATGTATCTATTTGTCAAACCTGCAACTTTATAATATATCATGGTAAAACATTATTCTGTGTTAATTGTCATCTCGACACTTGATGGCAAATTCTCGTGAAATATAAATGTTTCGCAGAGGTTTCAATAATCCATTTTCAGAAAAATAACATGTTCTTAATGTCTTATTTACAACATCAGATTGACTGTGTATGTCGTTATGGCCAGTATGTATTTACCTACCTACCTACGGTAATAAATTGCTCATCAATTTAAGTCAAAACGTTTCTTATAAGTTGGTATATACTAAAGTATAGTAGTACCTTCACGACCACTCAGCTTTACTTTAACTCACTTTTATAGTCTAGTTTGTTCTGATCGTGTGTCTTATTGTCACCGTTTGTCTCACCCAATTATCAACTGAATATAACTGGGCTAACATACCAAGAGAATTATTGATTAAATATTCAAGATTAGATCAATGAGGCAAGTCCAGACAAGACAACAAATGAATATCGATAGGAGCAGTCGAAACCAACAGGACCAAACAAACAAAACATTCCGGTACCACTAAGAGAACGCATTTTTTCTCTAAAATCGTTTGTAGGTATTTTTTGCCGATCTATTGTCTTTTCCCAGATCATTTGATCTATACGTCAAAAATGCTTACAAGATACCAGAACCAGACTTCAGTTACCAGACCATATTGTGAAAATGTCGAAATTCGAGAGGGTTATCTTTAATAAAAAGAAGTTTCACTTCCTATAATACAGAAACTAATGGTAAGCAGTATGGATGTAGATTATTTTTCCAATAGTTTAAACACGATTGACATATTATTTTCATTTCTAAGCATAGGCCCTAACTGTCAAGGGCTGATTTTTCGAGATTGGATTTTTATTGCATTGTTGACTCTGCCTTGTTGACTTGAAAGAGTGCATTTTTTAAATATGATAAAAAGTTTAAAGTAAAAAGTAACGTTAACTGTATTGGTTTAAATTACCGTGCATGTTAAAATGATAACAAAATGTTAAAATTCACTGTCCTTTTAAATGATTTACTCTCTAGCCTGTCCCGGTTAAACATAATGGTTGTGGCATCAAAAGCAACATCCCAGTAATAGAGCGTTGGTGCGTTTCACAAATGACTCATCGCTCAAATCCCTCTCAACGTCTACCAAACTAAAATAGCTCCTTCAGTCATCTCAATTTGTTAAACAATGATATAATTTTAAAAATCTGTATAACAGATTTCAGTTTCTTTTGTCGGTATATCTGTAGTAGTGAAATTCCTGTATGCAATATTTGTTCAAATTGTAACATGTCTTGGTCAACATTTGCAAAATGACGATTTCTCTGTCAACATTATCAATAAGCAAGATTCTTTTATAATATTGTCATCAATATTGCTTCATCAACATTTCTTTTTATATATATATTTTTGTTTGCATTTGTAAAAAAGAAAAAATCTATTTGTTGTTTTTGTTTTTGTTTTGTTTTTGTTTTTGTTTTCTTTCTTTTTTTGTGGCTTTTGTTTTTATATTTTATTCATTGTTTTCAATACTAAGCTGTGCTTAACATCCCACTAAATTGAAAAAGGGAACATTCACTGAATCTGTTTCGCAGGAAAACATTCTGAAAATGCCCAAACGACCTAAGGCAAAAACCTTTGGGATGTGTATCCATTATGTTGATCAATCATGTGTGGCTATTAACTGCAATCACACAGTAGATATATCAGATCCTGGGATCGTTAAAGCGGAGTATGATTAACATCTTAGGGCTGACGTATGTGATGGTCAGCCTGATAATAAATAGAACAAACAACAGACTGAAGGAAACCTCACCAATATATACAATTTACAGCAGCCATGCTGTATCAATCCAGTGTTAACGTACCAGGCGCACGTGAGTATAACATAATCTAAGTGTTTGAAAGTGTTTGCCTGGCCATTCATTGATACGTCTGTAATTTGTTTTTTAATCATAAAGGTTTTGTAATTTAATGATATATTTGTTTGCGATTTTAATATGAATATGACGTCTGCGTATTTATTCGTTGTTGGCATTCATGAAATTACCGTATAAAAATTAGCTTCACCTTTATACAATATGAATGATGTGCAATACTTCTAGCATGTAACTTTGTTTTAAAATAACGTAATGAAGGCTAAGTTCGATTGGCATGTACTTTTAGATTAAAGTTATAATTGTCAGTACAGCTAATGACAGCTCATGAAATTACATATTGTCGATTAATTGTTATATGAGTTTTTTGTAAATGAAAGGTACAATTATGTATTGCTAACTTCACACTTGGGCACAAGATCAATGAGTTAATAACATACCTGATACGTACGGTCGTAGATAAAGAAATAATACAAAACTATAGGGGATAACATTATTTAAAAAATGATGTAATTTCCATTTAATCACAATCCTAACATTAAACAATCACATCAAATTATGAAAGTGGTCATACAATTACAAATTGATTTAAGTGATGATTTTAATGTACAATACTGCCAATGTTTATTTAAGCGTCGATATTATTCCAGCGAGTTTCCAACTTGTTTACGATTGAGCTAATACCAACGTAAATACCTAATTAGATCCTAAACAAAATCAAATCACTAATTAGATTGTATTTAAGCATTGATGTCATTTTTTTTAGTTTCATCGGGGTATGAAACAAATTACGCGGATTCTTACAGAAGTTTGCAAACAAAATTTGTTTCATAGCCCCGATGAAACTAAAATATAATTGACATCAACGCTTTTAATTAATTTTTGAAAATGATTTTCTAATTTAAAACATGTTTTATGTACAATTTTACTGGTTTTAAATGGGATTCTTTTTCTCAAATCAATACGCAACGTCAATTGTCGTATTGTGACGTCACATTTTTCGCGCCATTCTCGGAATTTCTTTCATAGAAGAATGAAAAGAATTTTTCAACCAATCACATTTGAGTATTTACCATGAAAACAAAGAAAATTAATTATATCAAAATAAATCGCTAATTAGATTGTATATCAAAGTGAATCACTAATTAGATTGTATATCAAAGTAAATCGCTAATTAGATTGTATATCAAAGTGAATCACTAATTAGATTGTACACCAAAGTGAATCACTAATTAGATTGTATATCAAAGTAAATCACTAATTAGATTGTATATCAAAGTAAATCGCTAATTAGATTGTATATCAAAGTAAATCGCTAATTAGATTGTATATCAAGTAAATCGCTAATTAGATCGTAAACAAAAGCAAATCACTAATTAGAATGTATATCAAAGTAAATCACTAATAAGATCGTATACGAAAGTAAATCGCTAATTAGATTGTATATCAAAGTAAATCACTAATTAGATTGTATATCAAATTTAATCACTAATTAGATTGTATACCAAAGTGAATCACTAATTAGATCGTAAACAAAAGCAAATCACTAATTAGATTGTATATCAAAGTAAATAGCTAATTAGATTGTATATCAAAGTAAATCACTAATTAGATTGTATATAAAAGTAAATCGCTAATTAGATTGTATATCAAATTAAATTACTAATTAGATTGTATATCAAAGTAAATTACTAATTAGATCGTATACGAAAGTAAACTGCTAATTAGATTCTATATCAAATTAAATCACTAATTAGATTGTATATCAAAGTAAATCACTAATTAGATTGTATATCAAAGTAAATCACTAATTAGATTGTATATCAAATTAAATAGCTAATTAGATTGTACATCATCAATCGCGAATTAGATTGTATATCAAAGTAAATCGCTAATTAGATCGTAAACAAAAGCAAATCACTAATTAGAATGTATATCAAAGTAAATCACTAATAAGATCGTATACGAAAGTAAATTGCTAATTAGAATGTATATCAAAGTAAATCACTAATTAGATTGTATATCAAAGTAAATCGCTAATTAGATTGTATATCAAATTAAATCGCTAATTAGATTGTATATTAAAGTAAATCGCTAATTAGATCGTAAACAAAAGCAAATCACTAATTAGATCGTAAACAAAAGCAAATCACTAATTAGAATGTATATCAAAGTAAATCACTAATAAGATCGTATACGAAAGTAAATTGCTAATTAGATTGTATATCAAAGTAAATCGCTAATTAGATTGTATATCAAAGTCAATCGCTAATTTGATTGTATATCAACGTAAATCGCTAATTAGATCGTAAACAAAAGCAAATCACTAATTAGATTGTACAGTGTATATCAAAGTAAATCGCTAATTAGATTGTATATCAAAGTAAATCGCTAATTAGATCGTAAACAAAAGTAAATCACTAATTAGATTGTATATCAAAGTAAATCGTTAATTAGATTATATATCAAAGTAAATCGCTAATTAGATTGTATATCAAAATCGCTAATTAAATTGTATATCAAATTAAATCACTAATTAGATTGTATACCAAAGTGAATCACTAATTAGATCGTAAACAAAAGCAAATCACTAATTAGATTGTATATCAAAGTAAATAGCTAATTAGATTGTATATCAAAGTAAATCACTAATTAGATTGTATATAAAAGTAAATCACTAATTAGGTTGTATATCAGAGTAAATGACTAATAAGATCGTATACGAAAGTAAATTGCTAATTAGATTCTATATCAAATTAAATCACTAATTAGATTGTATATCAAAGTAAATCACTAATTAGATTGTATATCAAAGTAAATCACTAATTAGATTGTATACCAAAGTAAATCGCTAATTAGATTGTATATCAAAGTAAATCGCTAATTAGAATGTATATCAAAGTATATCACTAATTAGATTGTATATCAAAGTAAATCGATAATTAGATCGTAAACAAAAGCAAATCACTAATTAGAATGTATATCAAAGCAAATCACTAGTTAGATTGTATATCAACGTAAATCGCTAATTAGATCGTATACCAAAGTAAATCGCTAATTAGATCGTAAACAAAAGCAAATCCCTTATTAGAATGTATATCAAAGTAAATCACTTATAAGATCGTATACGAAAGTAAATTGCTAATTAGAATGTATATCAAAGTAAATCGCTAATTAGAATGTATATCAAAGTAAATCAATAATTAGATTGTATATCAAAGTAAATCGCTAATTAGATTGTATATCAAATTAAATCGCTAATTAGATTGTATATCAAAGTAAATCGCTAATTAGATCGTAAACAAAAGCAAATCACTAATTAGAATGTATATCAAAGTAAATCACTAATAAGATCGTATACGAAAGTAAATTGCTAATTAGATTGTATATCAAAGTAAATCGCTAATTAGATTGTATATCAAAGTCAATCGCTAATTTGATTGTATATCAACGTAAATCGCTAATTAGATCGTATACCAAAGTAAATCGCTAATTAGATCGTAACCAAAAGCAAATCACTAATTAGATTGTACAGTGTATATCAACGTAAATCGCTAATTAGATCGTATACCAAAGTAAATCGCTAATTAGATCGTAAACAAAAGCAAATCACTAATTAGATTGTACAGTGTATATCAAAGTAAATCACTAATTAGATTGTAAATCAAAGTACATCTCTAATTAGATCGTAAACAAAAGTAAATCACTAATTAGATTGTATATCAAAGTAAATCACTAATTAGATTGTATATCAAAGTAAATCGCTAATTAGATTGTATACCAAAGTGAAGCGCTAATTAGAATGTATATCAAAGTAAATCGCTAATTATATTGTATATCAAAGTTAATCGCTAATTAGATTGTATATCAAATTAAATCGCTAATTAGATCTTATTACCAAGGTGAATCACTAATTAGATCTGATACCAAGGTGAATCACTAATTAGTTTGTATACCAAAGTGAATCGCCTATTAGAATTATACCAAAGTGAATCACTAATTAGAACTATACCAAAGTGAATCACTAATTAGAACTATACCAAAGTGAATCACTAATTAGAAATATACCAAAGTGAATCATTAATTAGAACTATACCAAAGTGAACCGCTTATTAGAACTATACCAAAGTGAATCATTAATTAGAACTATACCAAAGTGAACCGCTTATTAGAACTATACCAAAGTGAATCACTAATTAGAACTATACCAAAGTGAATCACTAATTAGAACTATACCAAAGTGAATCATTAATTAGAACTATACCAAAGTGAATCATTAATTAGAACTATACCAAAGTGAATCGTATTTTCGGCATGACTGAATAGCGGGTACTCGACACCAGATAAGAATTTTGAAATGAAATAAGAAATACCTGGACTGGATTTTGGATCTGTGTGATGGGGTTATGCCATATTACTGTCAATGACCAGATAGCTGAATACTTTAAAGCGCCTGTCCAAAAGTATGGGTGCTTCTTTCGAATACCTGTCCAGTAATGCGGCATCCAACCCCTAAAACTGTATTAGGCGGACAAACTTATATTAAAGTATTACTTGAGCACGTGGCAAGGGATATCAGAACCTGGGTTGTAATCGAAGTTGTCTTCAGTACTGCAGCTGAAATAAAAAGATGAATTTTGGTGATATCAAAGCTTCAAGGTGATTAAAAATCTAACAGGACTAGTCAGGTGGCACTGGTGACCAAGAAGCACAATTTGGTAGAGTTTCCATTTCAATTTTAGATGTGAAATTCTTGACGAGTATATAAGGATTGCAATACAATAACGAATGAAGGATACGTAGACAGTTTATTGAGTTATGAAAGCTTTGGTTATAATAAGAACCAAAGACTAATAACCAAAGTGAGCAGACAATGTAAAGGGAAAAGATCGGATATATCTTAACTGCACATACAGCAGGAATGCTAATATGTAAAGTCTATTGTATTTTTCGAACAATTCATTAATTAAAATGTATATGTATATAAATAAATGTCCCATTTTCAGACAATGCTGGAGAACCAAGCGAGAGTGATTGTACTATTGACTATATGTGTGATAGACAGGAGTCTCGGTGGGGGACCGACAAAGTGAGTCCTATATCAATGTCTACATTGATCGCTACGTCGACTACATCAGCACATTACAATCACATCTAACTGATCCTGGTTCCCTCTGTTGATCTAGTGCTTGTAAATGTTTAAAGAAATATCACGTTTCTGACAACTTTTACAATGACTTAGTAAATTATACTGTTATTCTTCAGCTGTACAGCTTCCGTTATCGACGATCTGACTATTGAAAGATTAATTTTCTGTTTGTTTAAACCATGTGGTTTTTTGTATGTTTCTGGATCAGTTAACTGTTTGTAATATGATTAACATCCATATTAGTTCCCAGTTTTATATTTGTTATAACTGCAATACTAGCTCTCAGTAATAACAAGTGTTTTACTTAAACGTAAAGATCATGAGCAAACATTAGATCAACACGGAAAATAATTTTCCTCTCCATGCATCAGTATTATTTCTTTATACATGTGTACTTGTTTATATAAATTTCCATATGATATATATTTCCTCTATCATTTGATCTATATCATATCATCAATTGATATTCGGATATTTTACTGGGCAAATTGTAGGAGTTTGATTACCTGAAAATTGGGATCGGATACCCCGATATCATCGGCAGATTTAATTATGGTAATATGGTAAAAATACTGAAGGAGAAAAACAAAAACAAAACAAAGTGTTTTTTTTTTACCTCATTAACTAATATAAAACAACCATTTACGTAGCATTTATGCCATGCATAACATTTTTGAGTGGTATTTGTCGAGATGTCATAAAATTAATATAATTCAGAAAATTACATCCACACCTTAGTACTGTAAATCACTTATATTTCGCGGATACATTATTTCGCGAACTTACCTCTTCAGACATATTCGTGAATACATGATTCACGAGCGCTGGTCTACAAATTACTTTTATTTAGCGAATGATGAGCTTAAGATTCGTGAATTTTGCAAGACTCCTCTATCAATACCGCAAACTTGGCCGCAATCAAAGAAGGGCTTTTTGCGTACAAATAACCACGAAGGATTTGAATTGATGAATCCCACCCTCACGAAATATGAGTGATTTACAATATTAAGTTCACTCATTGCCTTCTTCAAAAAACCAAGCTGCCATAATATATTGCATTCATACAGCACCTTTCGGGTTCTTTAAGTCGCAATCAGATGAAGTGGAGTATCAATTTACATGTATATAAGCTTTTGCAGGATTCTTGCCAGTCTAACAGAACAAAATATATCATTCGTCTTTTTCAGATGGGAAAAGATAAACAATATCCTCAACAAAAACGATTTTTCTACGCCACCTTGGAGAGCCAAACGTAATATATCTATATAGACATCCTGTTTTTAGTTAGCTATTATCATATATATGATTTTAATTAGTATACATGCGTATGAAAAACAAAACAAAAGCAAACAAACAGAAACTGCGGAGTGGTTTGGAACACACTATCAGTGCTTATATTTCTGTTTAAAAAAATACTTTTTTTTCTGTTGAAATACATAACGAGAGTTTTTGATTATTTACTTAGCGTAATATACAATGTGAAGAACTTCATAGTCTGAATTAATGCCATAAACTATGTTTTAAAATTGTTGCAATTAAGCATCATCAGTAAGGTATCTTACTTTGGCGGTGTAGGTGGAAAGTCAACTGTCACAATGGAGATATTCTTCTCTCAGATTCGAAGAACAGGTGTTCATGTAAGTACGGCAATATCAGAAACATGACAGATTACTTGTACTTATACTTGTATACGTTCCTGCATTTTTACATTATAAGCATTGTAAGTATATTTTTATTACATTAAACTAGGATATGAAATTCCTATTACGCGTTATACATCAAATACATGAAATAACAATTAATTGATAGTTTTTTCTTTCTTTTCTTGTTATTATTATTTTTTTTTTTTTTTTTTTTTTGAAGAATGTGGAATTCATGTTTAATATATATCAAACTTGGATGGATACAAGATTGTCATATGACTCAAAAAATCCGAACGACATCGTAGAAATCAGCAAGCGACATTGGGATAAAGTATGGCAGCCGGATCTGTACCCTGATAATGATATCTCCTCCTACAGACACGACGTTTCTAAAGTCAATAAGTTAATGTGGGTTCTTCCTAATGGAACAGTGACATTAGGTTTAAGGTAAGTCAGGCCAGTTACACTGTAACTGAGGCTCTCAAGGTCAGTTACATTGGGATAGAGGCTCTCAAGGTCAGTTACATTGGGACTGAGGCTCTCAAGGTCAGTTACACTGGGGAGAATAATGAGGTTCTCAAGGTCAGTTACACTAGGGGGAATAATGAGGTTCTCAAGGTCAGTTATACTAGGGGAAATAATGAGGTTCTCAAGGTCAGTTACACTAGGGGGAATAATGAGGTTCTCAAGGTCAGTTACACTAGGGGGAATAATGAGGTTCTCAAGGTCAGTTACACTAGCGGTAAGATAAGTCAGACCAGTTACACTAGGATAAAGGTTCACAAGGTCAGTTACACTAGGGGTAAGGTTCACAAGGTCAGTTACACTAGGGGTAAGGTTCACAAGGTCAGTTACACTAGTGGTAAGGTTCACAAGGTCAATTACACTAGTGGTAAGGTTCACAAGGTCAGTTACACTAGTGGTAAGGTTCACAAGGTCAGTTACACTAGGGGTAAGGTTCACAAGGTCAGTTACACTAGTGGTAAGGTTCACAAGGTCAGTTACACTAGTGGTAAGGTTCACAAGGTCAATTACACTAGTGGTAAGGTTCACAAGGTCAGTTACACTAGTGGTAAGGTTCACAAGGTCAATTACACTAGTGGTAAGGTTCACAAGGTCAGTTACACTAGTGGTAAGGTTCACAAGGTCAGTTACACTAGGGGTAAGGTTCACAAGGTCAGTTACACTATGGATAAGGTTCACAAGGTCAGTTACACTAGGGGTAAGGTTCACAAGGTCAGTTACACTAGTGGTAAGGTTCACAATGTCAGTTACACTAGTGGTAAGATAAGTCAGACCAGTTACACTAGGATAAAGGTTCACAAGGTCAGTTACACTAGGGGTAAGGTTCACAAGGTCAATTACACTAGGGGTAAGGTTCACAAGGTCAGTTACACTATGGATAAGGTTCACAAGGTCAGCTACACTAGGGGTAAGGTTCACAAGGTCAGTTACACTAGTGGTAAGGTTCACAAGGTCAGCTACACTAGGGGTAAGGTTCACAAGGTCAGTTACACTAGTGGTAAGGTTCACAATGTCAGTTACACTATGGATAAGGTTCACAAGGTCAGTTACACTAGGGGTAAGGTTCACAAGGTCAGTTACACTAGTGGTAAGGTTCACAGGATCAGTTACACTAGTGGTAAGGTTCACAAGGTCAGTTACACTAGGGGTAAGGTTCACAATGTCAGTTACACTATGGATAAGGTTCACAAGGTCAGTTTCACTAGTGGTAAGGTTCACAGGATCAGTTACACTAGTGGTAAGGTTCACAATGTCAGTTACACTATGGATAAGGTTCACAGGATCAGTTACACTATGGATAAGGTTCACAAGGTCAGTTACACTAGGGGTAAGGTTCACACGATAAAAATTTAGCTTAGGTTCACAAGATCAGCTACACTAAGGCTGAGGTTCGCAATACGTGTATTAGTTACACTAGAGCTGAGGTTCACACAAAACGTTACCCTAACGCGGATGTTTACAAGACTCGTTGCACTAGTGCAAAGATTCATTACATCTGTTACAGTAGGGCTAAAGGCTACAAGGTCACTTACACCAGGGCAAGATCAGATGAAAAGGAGCTGAGGTACACCAGTCCCCATATTAAAGGGTCGGTTGGACCAGTGTTAACTTCCTCAAACAAATAACAGTCGGACTTAGGTATACCCTACCAGTCGTACTGGGGTTAATGTACGTCAACTTCAAAGTGACCAGAACCAATCACACAAGGGCTAGGCTAGTTCAACTTTATCCAATTAACTTCTGAACAGATATGGCGATCGATAATGGACACACACATGTTAGCAAAATTAAAGCATTTTTAAATATGTATGCAAATATTTGACATAGTGTTCCGATATTTTTTTCAGATGGACAACTGAACTTTCCTGCAAACTTCTTACGGTCCAATTTCCCGTGGGAAGATCCGTTTGCAGAATAAAATTTCGCACATGTAAGAGTGATTTTCTTGTGTATTGATTTTTATTTGTTTATCTATCTATATATATTTCATATTCAGATCTTGGTTACACATCCCCCAGGCACCGCCATTGCCACTCTCAGACTTTCTTACCTGTGATAATGGCGATGTCGGTTAGTGATGCTATCGAACTTGGGTTTTTTTTCCGGACGCTAGCTGTCAGTAAAGCTGCCCAACTTGTTTACGCTCACTCTCATTAATGTTGTCAGACTTTTACGCTCACTCTCATTAATGTTGTCAGACTTTTACGCTCACTCTCATTAATGTTGTCAGACTTTTACGCTCATTCTCATTAATGTTGTCAGACTTTTACGCTCACTCTCATTAATGTTGTCAGACTTTTACGCTCACTCTCATTAATGTTGTCAGACTTTTACGCTCATTCTCATTAATGTTGTCAGACTTTTACGCTCACTCTCATTAATGTTGTCAGACTTTTACGCTCACTCTCATTAATGTTGTCAGACTTTTACGCTCACTCTCATTAATGTTGTCAGACTTTTACGCTCACTCTCATTAATGTTGTCAGACTTTTACGCTCACTCTCATTAATGTTGTCAGACTTTTACGCTCACTCTCATTAATGTTGTCAGACTTTGGTTTTTCGGAGTTTGTCAGTATTTCTGCTCGAATAGTTAAAATCAGTCGATATTAATAATGCAATGTGACACTGTCAATAAGTTTCTGAACATACCGGGATAGTTTTGTTACATGAACCTTATTTTACCATTAGAGAAATATCCATTGTCATTAGGTTAATGCCAAATAAAGCTATACTTTCCTAACATTATCAGTGGAATACTAATTTTCGATAACTAAAAAAACGTGACTCCCTTTGTACTTTTTCCTGTTTTCAGTCTCCTATAGAAACGAAGTTCTCAGACTACAATGGAAGAAGAAACGTGCTATTCATTTTACCCCAGACTCATTTGAAAACGACTTGAAGATAGTGCGATACAAAGGGAGAATCTGTACGAACGACAGAGTGTCACGTGAGTGTGAAAAATAGTAAATAATTCGTTACTCGTAGAAAAACGTTCTTTTTAACAAATAATAAACTCTTCGAAAATTGATGTATTTCGTTATTTTATGTTGACATTATGATATACTTAACAAATAAATCGTCTATCATGTCTAGTTTTTATACATTGGTACTATGAGTATATATATATTTAAATTCTATATTCAGCGAAATCATATTGGCTGGAAACATATGGACGTAATATCTTTATGAATGCAATAACGGAATTCAAAAAATGAAATTACTATATATAAAAGGACATTTCAAATTAGTCTTATCCTTTTTGTACACGATACGCTATATCATACACAGTGAATATTATATTAAATCATGCACCTGTTTGAACACTACAATGTTCTTGTATTTCCTTGGAAGTTGTTCGAACATCATGCGCAGAGTTGAGGTTGCACCTGAAGATGGACTACTCCTCCAGTTTATTGCGGCTGTATCTTCCCAGCGTTTTCGTGGTGGTAATGGCGTGGTTATCTTTCTGGGTACGCAGGGAGCAGGTCGCGGCCAGGACATCCCTTACTACTTTATGCGTCGTGTCTATGATTACAGAAAAAATGGGAGTCAACTTCTTGATGCCGGAAGCAGCTGGTGTTATGGCGGTGGAGGTATGGATGTTCGTCTGCCTAACTTTCGTGTGTGGAGCTCTTTGTGAGTTTATCTGGGTGCATACACTCAGTGAATTTGAGAGGAAAGCGAAAGTTAATGGAAACATGCGACACTCATCTGTAACTACAGCTGATCTACCAAGTGTCGCCCAGCTGAGGAATCGTAATGTAAGTTAGTTTCTTAATTGGCGCCATTGTGCATTTGTACCGTTGTCCATTCCGGACTGTTTGTTGTTTAGTATTTATCCATTCTATATATATTTATGTAGCCTAGCTGGTATTGGTTTGACTGAGCACTACTCAACATGCAGGTAGATGTGTAGGTGTATAAATATTAGTCGTCCAACCTAAGTACGTAGCACTACCAACTCTGTATCTCGGTGTTTATACTAGATATCCCGATATCTCAGGTTGTTATCCTAAGGCCCGCGATCTTTGTGGGTTTTTTTTTTTTAAGAAATAGTGTTATAAAATGATTATAATACGACATTTCTGTGTATATCTTTGTGTATTCACAGCTTATCTCATCTAGCTATTAGCGTCGTTTCAAATCGACGAAAGTCAGTAATTAATGGTTATCATGTTAAAATTAATTTCAACTTAATGAAACACACCGGATTATCGTGTGTCTTTGTATATTGAAGTTGAAGTGGTTTTTTCAGCCTGTAGATAAACATAAGTTATCCTTTTCGTATGGAACAGTTTATCTATCATATAAATAACTATTTTTATAGTATCAACCCCTCCAGAGCATTACCATATATCAGAATTACTTCATTATTGTTTTTGGTTATAACTTGTTGATTATGGCGTCAAAATGAGTTGTATCATGATGCACTTAACCGTTGAAAACATATATTGATAAGTTATAATTAAACGTTTTTTGTTATCTTCAATGCATGTGGTATCAAGAAAAATAAAAATGCATAAGCTGATCGACTTAATTAACAATAACAAAAATTCAAGGTTATAAAACGTTTACTTACAAAGCCCACAATCGTGTGGTATGTTGTTATTTATGAGTGTGATTTTATTTTCCCACAGAACGTAACCCACACTGATATTGTGGTTGCTGGTAAGACTTGGAGACGGCGGTGTGCGTACTGTGGGATTTTCCTCAAATCGAGTCAGCTGGAAACATGTGCGAAGATTCTGTATGCATTAGGATTTGTCAGTTTTCAAGTAGTGTATTGGGTATATTTTCTTCTCGTTGATTAACTGCTGTGACAATAAGTGACGATATTTGAGCATCTAGTGATTTATAAACGCATGTTTTGATAACATGACTTACAAATGCATTACAAATATAGTTCCTCTGTAAACCTTAAGAAAACCGTATCGGACATTCGTGGACAGTGCTGAAATAACAATGTACCGTAGTGTCATAGCAAAATGACTACACGAAATCATGAGAGTTTACAAAACATGGATCGAAGAAACACCAAAGCAAAAAGGGACGGGAACTAAGACTAAACCACTAAAAACCAAACACTCCTTGCATCATTTGTGGCAGGCATTATGGTATATCCTGTTCAGTATGTCACCATTTGAATACATCCAAAATTAAAAAACGTAACATGCATGTATTGTAGTATCGTCAACAAAATCCGAATTCTGAGTAGGATCTCCGACAGGATCGGACGTCTCATCGGAACAAAAGGAACCAGAATGGACCTCCATCGAAATATCAAATAGACAACATGATCAGAGGAGACATCAGATCAAACGAGAAGACAGTGGTAGGAACTAATAATACACCAAAACAAGAGGAAAAGACCACAACAGGAATTTGGTATTTACCATAACAAACCAAAAATCAATTTGAATTCCCGCCATAAAACGCGGATACATTACTAACTGTTGAGGACATGTCTGGAAATGTGTGTTTAAGACCATAATGATGTTCCCCTTCAAATAAATGGTGTCGATCACCAACGATTTAGTTTCTACTTCACTAGTAAATCTAAAAGGGTAAAGATGAAAGAGAACAACCGGTGACCTAATTACATTTGAAAAGTGTCATTTCCGTCAAAGTGAATATCGCTAAAAGTAACACATACTGCCTATACATTGGTATCATCAATGAAAAATAATATCATTTGCAATTAGAAAGAAGATATTGTTAAAGTTGTCAAAGTATACGACATTATCAATGGTTGGTTAGGTTTGTATTTTCTAATGTACAACCAATTGATGGTCATTGAAGGATAGCATCGCCGTGTGCGAAACTTTGGGAGGCTGCGGTAAGTTTTTTATTCGTATTGCGATAGCGCGAAGCTGGTGCCGACTGTATAGTGCTACCTCACTGAAACATACCGCCAAAGACGTCACATTAAACTGACAGCAGGCGAACTAGTCCTCCCGTTTCCAAAATGCTGAGCGCTAGGCAGAGTTAACTACTAATTTCTAGAGAATCTGGTATGTCCTCGGCTAGGGACAAGAACCCAAGGCTTCCCTCACAGGGAAGAACCAAAAGGCTAAACGTGAACTAGTGTCAATATTGGGGCGACATTAGAAAGAAGGAAGATTTATTGAAATGAGAGAGAAATAATAACCCAAATTAAGTCGCCTCTTACGAACAAGCAATGGTGATAGCAGGTATAAATAGTACGTCCTATCTGTAGGCCCAACATGATAAGAATTGTTATCATCAATAGGTTATCGAATTTAACAGTGAAAATGTTTTCTACAAGAAATATTTTTGTGGTGTTAAATTTGTCTGTTACTTTGAAGAGAACTTTTCATTTGTTCAAACATCAAAACAAGGCGTGGTCGTCGCAACAGTAGCTCATGAAAATTAGGTTCCTACAAGTAGTTTTTAGGTCACATGAGGTGAAGTTAAAAGACAAAAGGTGGTTAGCAAAGGTTATTTGAGACCACCTCATGTGACGTTTTGTATGGTCTACATGTAAGGTATCTCTAACTTAAAATCAGACTCGTGCAACATTCAAAACAGTCAACACATCCACCATCTTGAAAATCATCCCATTACTTCTGCCGAAGGGAACCTAATTTCCATGAGTTACTTGACTTATGCCTCTAGATCCGATCGCAAGAAAAAGGCCACAACAACGATTCTCCAACGGACACGGTTTTGAGAGACCCTCTTCAGCTCTGCCTGTTATACCAGCTGCCTTCATTTCAGCGTCCGTGCTCCTTTGCTTAGTCTGCTAACTTTGCGTTTTCCCGGGGTTTCCATTCTTATGCCTGCCGAGTGACGTTGGCTGGTGATTTGCGCATTGTTTGACCAATCCGCCTCCATTTTCTCATCTTAATGTCTTCTCCGACCGTGTTTTAGTTCTATCCTCATTAGAGATGTGGCATTTAACATCTCATTGTACAGAGGCTGCACGGTCATTTGTCTTAAGACAGGAATTCCATGGAAGTGGACGTGTCGCCTTTGCAGAAAGTTCGGTGATTACAATTGAGAGTTATGGCACAGAAACAAAATTTCTATTTTTAGTAAGTAATCTTAAACTTCTGACCTGAAAAACAATCACAAGCAAGCACTTGTGATAAGGAAGATCTGCATTTAGTTTGAGTTTGATCGGTCCAAAGGAACTTTATCACAGTAACTTCTGTGCGGATGCCACTGCCACTGCCAGTAAGACCAACACCGACATAATGATACCTATATGTTGCCTGCTTTTGCAGACAACACAAAAAGATGTCAATGAAATACAAAGTGTAAATCCAATACTGGTTGTGATATTCTTAAGTCTATTATCACATGGTCTTCTTTAGTGAAATATATGATCCACAGTTCTGTTATTTGGACTGCTTCATTATGTGATAAAAATAAACAACAGAAACAGTAAGTATTGCCACCAGAGATTTATTGCCTCTCCAGCTTGTGGGGACACCACTATCTGCACACAGTACAGACACCATCTCTCGCCTCCACTTCGGCACCATGAAGGGAATCAAATGTGATGAGAGTAATGATTGAAGTATTTGTCATTTTTTTGATTATTTAAACAAAATAGTTATGAAACCTAGTAGATATTTAATGAATAATGGGTGGGATTCCTCTTATTGAAGGAATGATAAAATAATTTTCTTCATGGTGCCTCCTGGAAAATTAACAATAGTACATATAAAGGGACTAATAATGAATGAAATGATAAATGAATATAAATTCTAATTAACGTACAACATACAATGAAATGAACGACAATTACACTCTAACTAGATGGTGACCATATACCCAATTTGTTTACTTTGGCTATTATATCAGTGTAACTAATGTTTACCCTGAGTTACTTTCGTTTCTCCCTATATGTAACATACTGACCCATCAGTCACATGTTTACCATGATTTTCAGTCTCTCTCCTCATTAAGATTTCCATTCAGATCACACTGGATAAAACCAGTAATAATTCTCACAAATGACTGTTGAAGTGTTCAAAAAACTTTTTTAGTAAAACCATGAGATTTTCGTTTTCCATATGACTATTATGAAATGATTATAGACTAATTAATAAATTAAAAAAAAAACAAGATTATTTTTCCTTCACTCCCTCTCTTTCTCATCTAACATTGTTGGTGACATGATCAAACTCGCTCGTATTACTTCTCTGATTATAGTCATTTTTACCTCATTGTACACGACGATTGTCAAAGTCTGGAATAACAAGGACAACTGAAGGTCAACAATGCCTTAACATATAGGTAATTAATTTTCCTTTACAAAAAGAGTATTTCAAAATCATAAGAAACATGAAACAAATTATGTTCCAATGTAATATCTTAACTCAAACCATAAGTGCATGCATCTGTGCACCACTTGATCAACAAAGTACAGATAACATTTTTTGTTAAACGTGTAATGGTCCTCATCAATATATTCATCATTATCTTTCTATACACCACATAGTGGAAAGGCGCACTGTGGAAAAATTAAATGGGAAAAGGCAAATACAATACCCCAATAATATAAATGAAATAAATAATTAATAAACTCGTTATCATCTCAACAATTGTCCATGGAATGTTCTATGAGAGAAAAAATGATAAGGTTCTTATATCAAAGGGTATTTGCACAAGTATATATAACTGTAACACACCGTATAAAGAAATTATGATAACTGATAATTCAACAATAACTTGCTATTATAATACAAATAAATATATATTTATCTTTATTTTATTGCCATTCAATGTTGTGTAGCTTTCTGTGGTGCATCCCTTTCTAACAGTGCGCCTCTCCACCACGACAATATTTACAGCAGGTGTCCCAATCTACATCTACTCAATGGATCTGCTGCCTCTCACATAGGAATAGTCCTGATCTAGACTTATCCCTGTTAAAAGATCCTGCTTATATTGAATATTTACATATGTGTTTAAAGAATTAAAATAATTCCAAGGAATATGGCATCTCTGTTGCATACAAACTATAATACATACAAATGAAAGACATTTTTTTTAACATTTTCATATTTCTTTGTATTTTTTATAGACATAGATATTTTTTAATGTTAGGTTTTTTTTTCATTTTTTAAATTTGTAACGTTGAACATAAATACACTAATTGTCTCTACAGACTCGCTGGTGGCAATTTTATATAATTTTTTTTTGCTACGTATTTTACTGATAAAAAGGATTCATACCTCCCTCAAGCCCTTGGATTAAAACCATGGAAATCAAAAATAAAATTATCTAAGTTTGGTAGCTAGGAGAAAATAAACAAAAATTATTTAAATAAACAATGAATATCACTAAATATCACCACACTTTAACACTATCAACAAAAATATATTAACTTTTACAAAAAAAAAAAAAAAACTATATAAACTGTACATCAGTTATTTTCTCATTTCTAACAACAATCTTACTATCTCTTTTTAACAACAATCTTGCTAAGACATAAACGATAGAAAATATTAACTTACTGGCAACTTTTCTCTTTGCAAATCAATAATCATCAATAATTATCACAGACTTTCATATGAAAACAAACCTAATTCATAGTCCATTGCACTGTTACTATCATCAACTTTCTTACTTAACAATTAAATAAAAAAAAAAAAAAAGTATTTTACTTAATAATACATACAAGTGTAAGGGCTTGAGGGGTGCAGACTTGCAGGAGGCAATACTAAAATGTAAGTACTGATAAAACTGCAGTATTCTTACATATACAAGTGTCTTGTAACCATTGGGTAACTATTCTATCTAGTACTTCTAACTTGCTTTGTGCAGAAGAAATCTACCTTCAAGCATTATGCAAGGTCCATATGTGGCAAGAAAATTTCCTTACATTAAAATCTGTATCGATTCAATAACTTAATATTTTTTCGAAACGACAATATGCAAATTAAATAAGGCAATCTGCTTTCTGGAAATGAAACTTTCGATATGCAATATTAGATAGTGCGACATCTAATTTGTGGAGATTTTTTAGTCTAACATAGAAATAACTGAACCTTGTACAAGCATTGAGAAGTAGATTCAACAGAGCGTGCTTTATTAGTTGGCGGCTACAGGTGTAGGCTTGAGTTGTCCACCTGTTCCTTCAGTATCTTGGTGCACTTCCGAGCCACATGACACCCGTAGCAAGCTGCCATCACAACTTGTGTCCTCATTGTAGAGCCTCTTGATAGCATCCGAAATATCATCTTCTACCTCCTCATCAGACTCAACCTGCTCAGCCTTCCGTTTCATGGTCTTGATGCGCCGGAGTGGGTGGTGGGGCAAAAAGTGGTACCCAGTAGGAAGCAAGTGCTTTTCAACGAGGAACCGACTTATTAGCTCTCGGCACCAAACCAGGGATTTGTTGTCCATCTGTAACAAAAGAAGATATTTAATCACATGCACATTAGTGGATAATAAGAGAAATGGTCCATCGATAAGAGTCATTCAGCCCAAATTGTGATATAGTTGGTAATATCAGAAATCAAATCTAATAGTCCTACAACCTATCAAAAAGTGTTATTCAAGCTCTATTGGAAGGGACCAGAATATTCATAATGCAAACAGAAATCCAAACTGTCGAACGATTGACCGATATTGTTACAAACACTGGTAAATGATTACCCCTGCCATCTGTTGTATCATGAGCATGATGGAGAACCAATTCTGGGTTATCTGTTCCAGCTCCAGACTGATCATGGCCAGACAGATGACCGACGGTTTGAATGTCTGCAGGCGGTGGTTGCTGAGGCAGAAGAAGAGTTTCCGTGTGAGGACACCAAGATGTTGGGAGGGTGTCATGTCACTCAGACCATCCAACAGTTGGGGGTGGTAACACATCAGCATAGCATGGAGCTGTTTGGAAAAGAACAGACATAGATATAAGGTACATTAATTATAATCAATAATAAACAAAAATGCATGAAAACTTACAAGATTAGACCCATTAAAATCATTAGGCCTACTACTAAGTATGGATAGAGATAATTTAGTGGGTAATAAGAGAAATAGTCCATCGACACATCAGCATAGCATGGAGATGTTTGGAAAAGAACAGATATATATATAAGGTACATTAATTATAATCAATAAGAAACAAAAATGCATGAAAACTTACAAGATTTATAAAACATGACTGTCAGAGGACACAAATATCTTTCCTGGAAATTATTAAATAGCTCAATCATTTGTCTAGGAAAATAATTAATATATCCATAAAATAACACCTCTTGAATTTGGAAGAATGATCGATGCAAGCAACTTACAATGTGAAGGAAGTCAGTTGCTGTTACATATTTGATGTTCCAGTTAAGTTTGTTGAGAATCACTGCCTCCATCCTGAGAATTTCTGCTACAGAACAGGAAACTTGACTTATCTTCACAAGATCCACGGTGCAGGGTATTACCTGAAAAAATACAGCATAATATGACAACACTGCAAGATGCGGCTTTTCTTCTACTCTTTTGATAATGGTTTATATGTATGGATCTTTTCAAATTTAAATAGGGTAGTTATGATTCAAATTTGCAGTTATGATAACAGAAAATCTTCACCTTCAGATGCATCAGTTTATCTACCAACGAAGTTATTATGGACTCTACAGGGAAAAAATGAACACAAATGACACATCTGATAGTAATTGAACACAAAAATTTTCTCAGATTATAAATCGGCAGAGAATATTTCCCATAACATCTTCACTCAATCAATGTGTTGTTTTTAACTTAATTCCAATAAATCTTACCTCATCTTCCTCTAGGGTCTTTGCTGCGATGAAATAGCAGCTGATTGCGACACAATGGAGATACTTGGGGCGAACCTGGCAATGGACAACATTCAATATGATCTCTCAAAGAAACTATTACTATGTGTGGTTATAATCATTTAGTGCTGAACTATTTGTGTTTCTTAAATATGGAACATAAAATAATAATCTTTTAAATAATCATCTCTAAAATAAATAATGTACAAGTTCTTTCCATAAGTCATTTAAATGAATTTAAAAAATAATAGAGATCAATATTCACCTTAACATGTTGAAGAAATTTGTCCAAAAGGTAAATACTGAGACAAACAGTTTCGGGAGAGAAATGGAAAGTGTTGTTCTGGTAAATGATCCAGGAAACAATCTCATCTCTGTGTTGTCCTAGTACCTCCTTAAAAAAAAGAGAGAAACAAACAGTTACAAGAAATCAAAATTCATTTTTGTCATTAACAAATGCGAAATTGAATGCAAATTCTTAACAATTGGAACAGAAAACACATGTATTAGTGCACGTGTAGTATAAGACACATTTTGGGAAAAAATTGGTGAATTGTTAAAGTTTTTTTCAGAAGTAAACTGCAATTTTGAGAATTTGGCTTTGAAACGAAATAATAACAATTGGGAATGGGGCCCATTAACAGCCCAAAAAAGCCCTTGGATAACTAATGGAGCTGAATACAAATTCTAACTACCATCTAGTTAAAATCAGACTTTTAAAACTTCACATAATTTGCTACAACCTCAATAAATTCACAAAATTTTAAGAAACCCTGATAGCCTAACAACAATGTGATGCTTATCAAACTAAATAGACAGGATCAATGGATTGACCCAGTTACAAGTCATTGTCCTATTCCTCAACATGGTGACCTAGTTTAGATTGAATGTTGGGACTACTTTTCTCGGGTTTGGTCATGTGTGTAGCATATGTGTATCATATAAGAATTAGAGAATGGCAATGACCGAATTTGATAGGTCACCGACAGAGTGCATTTAACTTATTTACATGCAGAATGCTTTAACTCAACAGTAATACTTACTTCTATGCAAATTATGCAATAAAACCAGCTTAAATTGTTTTGGAAACATCTAATCCTATTCACTGGGGAATACCTTATTAATATTCAAATTACCTGGCAAAATGCCAAAATTACAAAGGCGTATTAAAAACTAATTATCTTATGACGATTTGTGTATATATTTATTTCATTAGATTATATATAAAGTACTAGTGTAACCACTGAGAACACACCATGACAACAAAAACAAAAGGATCATAAACATTCACAGTTATTTAAACACCAACATCATGAAAGAACAGTACATAATCCACTTAATACAAAAATATATCACAATGATTTAAGGTTTTTAACAATATACTAGCCTAAAATTAAGGAGTTGTTCAAGATTTAATACTAGCAATTAGATTATTTGAATGAAATGCACAGATTTAAGTAGTGAAATTATAACAATTATTATTCTATAGAAAAAATGTTTACCTGATGTTCATTGCCTTGTGTTTTGTATGACACAGGTTTCCATTGTCCCTGCTCTTTGTGAAGGGACTCCCCAAGCATCTGTAGCAAGTGCTTAGCACTGATACCACTGTGCAGCTTCATTCTGACCCCCAACTGTGCACCAAGCAACCTGAAATATATTTCATTTGACCCTGAATATGTTTATAAAAGACACATTCCTAAGGCTGCCATATATCATAAAGCATAATCCTATGATTTCCTAGATAAGGTTATCACAAGTTTTCAAAATTCAATTACTGTTTCTCTTTGCCAAATTGATAAACTCAACCAAAATCATATTTGTTACGGTATAGTTAGTTTATTAATAATCTATTGACAGATAGGCATATTGGAGAGTGACAATATTTATATAACATGTCATTTGTCATTCAACCTTGCCTTTATGGTTAATGTTGTGGGATCGCACAATGTACCAAACACCAAAAGCATTGTACACACAATTTTGCACTTTACATAACAAAGTCAAGGTGGATGTTACCTTGGTTTTGAAGAACAAAGAAATGCAATGGATTTGCAAGACTATTAAATGCAAAGCAATTAGTTCCTTAGTTACTACAGGTAAATTTGAAATAGAATAAAATCCAGTATTACATTCCATACATGTAAGTTTACAGCCTACCGCTGATTAGAGAATTATCCTGGAGTCAACGAATTCAATGTTTAATACATGAAAATATATAATTACACATCATGGCATGAAATATATCTTTTTTTTTTCTGTGTGTGTTCTTATGCTGATCAATTAGCACTTGAAGCATGTATATTCAAAGGGAATATTCAGTACGGCTTCAATTCACGCCTCTATGGCAAGTGATAATAATATCATGAACTGGAGCCCTGGTTGATCACAAGCCACGGCTATCTAGTTCATAAAAGGACAGCATTTAATTAATTTTTCTTAAATAGATCTAGACTCTAAAGATGCATGATACGATCAAACATCTCTTGTGTGCACATAACTGTAACAAGCTGTAAATGTTAAATTACTTGAAAATATTGAATAATTTTATCTATAAATATAATAATGTCCTATATTGGGTCCTCCTAAAGACATGAATGGACCAGAATGGGTTACTTAAAGTTGTTTATCACTTATAAATATGTAATTTCTCGGTGTTTTATGCAAGGAGGGATATTATTACATATTAAATAGCCATTTTTATTAAAATATATATTTGTAATGATGTATTTTAAAACTTGATAAATGGATTGCTAATTGAACCAACAACATGACCCATCAGTTATAACATGAATGTGTAATTAATTGTTTATTGATGGATTTGAATGGGAGTCAATCATGCGAGTGATAAACTGTGCCATAATAATGTTTTGTATTTCAGATGTAACGTGTTTTTTGTCCTGATTAATTCATATAAGAAATTGTAACTTATAATATTGTACAGTCAGCAGTATGTTATATAAATCATCTTCGACACTAGTACTGTTCTACGGGCCGCTGTTCTATACTACCACTAAAATTTGAGTGGACTATACGTTGGGATTTTTTTTTCAAGATCAGATAAAATTACCCATAATTAAAATCACCTAAGTCCATAAAACATATAGACAATCTAATACAATCACTAGATGAAAACAACCATTGCGAGCGAAGCGTCATAACTCACTTTTTAGATGAGATTTCTGGGAGAAATTGTGTCGAAGAATCATTACGACACCATTCTTCTGGTACGTTGTGTGAGCTAAATTAGACTCCGTCCTTTACCATTTTCAACGACATACAAACGAATCAATCCAATCAAATGACGTAACGTATTGCATAGTTAGCTGAAATAGGATCTATGGCAATCTCTCGAGGATTCTAGAACGGAGATCCTAACTGAATGACCTTGTCTTAGGGAAAACAAATAACACGAATTCCGAACAAAAATCTGTATGAAACATGCCTAGTACAACAACTATGAAACTATAAGTGGAAAATATCTAATCATTACATCAGAATTTAATACGTATCTACCGTGATATCGGTTTGAAATGTCAGAATTTTTGACAGAACGGAAACAAAATGGCCACCCATAGCCAGCTGATGCAAATCCACAGCAACTTGCAAATCCTGTCAGTGGGTAACTGAACTGAATACGAATGCTTACCTGGATAAAACTGAAGGAAGAGAGTTGAACCAAAGCCTTCCCCTGGTCCATTCACGGAGCTCTGCTTACATCTAGATGATCAAACCTCCATTTTTCTGTCTTGGCGAAACTACCACAACGAAATAGGAAGAATTCCTGTTGATATGACAAAGATATAAATAGAAACACCGCACGCATAATTTATGAGTAATTATTTTTGTCGTATCAATACGCGGTTAACATGGCCTGTCGAATAACCCGATGTAAGGAACTGATTTTACAAACAAACATATGTTTTTTACAAGGAACCAATGCTTGTCCAAATTTATAGGAAACTGTTCAAAATATTGGGATAGCATCATAGGCACTATTTTGTATGAGGCATGAATATTGTTGATAGGTGAAACGGTCGGAAGTTGAACTGTCAAAATTTTGCAGGTGCCCGTTCAAGAAGGAATATTAGATATTCTGGCGCGAAGAACATCGATTTCACCTTTTTCAGACGACACCATATCATTGAACTAAGTTTAAAGATGATATATTGAAAATAATGGTGGGTGTGACTGGTTGGAATGAATGTTATTGTTTACAAGCTTTCTTCTAAATTTAGGTATATGTTAATTAGCCATTGAGCCAATCAAATTGCGCGTTATTTTCTTTTATGCTTCATAGCCAATCAAAGTTCGTGTAAGATTTGTCAACCGCTTATGCGCCAATATTCGAACGCTCTATCTTTGGCGAGCAGACGTTTGACAGCTGATCTTGGTTCTGCATTTTGGCGCAGACGATTCACAAAAAAAAAGCCAAGGATGCAAAAAAATAGAGTAACGACAAAATAACAGGTACCGTCTGACTGCTTTATAGCAGGAAGGTTTACTTCGAAGAAAATGGTTCAGGAAATTTATACACTGCCGATTTCTGAACAAGAATTGAGAAATGTCAAGTCTGACATCAACAAACAAACAATGGCTAATTCACGGAAATCTGCGAACAGTCAGGTAAGTTTTGATATATTAAAAATACCTTGAAAAGGCTGTGCCTATGCATATTGTGTTGATACTGTTTCATTAATAACTAAAATTACATTTAGGCCTTTTTATTTCTTAAAGTATGTATAGAACTCTACTAGATTTTCGATTATTTTGTTAGTAGAAGTCTAGATCATTTGCTTTGTTCAAATGGCATCTGCATTCGTTTGTGAAATATTCACAAAGATAGATACAAGAAACTTTATTAATCGTCGAATATTTAAAAACATCAGCTTCAAGAGCTTGTATTTCGACAAACAGTGCACAGGTACTTGGGGTCAGGAACTAGAGTTATTATGGATTTGTCTAATTTTAATTTGTAACATCATTTCATGTCTATTTATGCACCGATACAACATTGGAATCGATTATAAAGCGCTTTTAAAAAAAAAAACCCGTTTCTGGTTGTTATAATATAGAGGTAGAAATCTACACAGGTACTTGGGGTCAGGAACTAAAGTTATTATGGAATTGTCTAATTAGTGTAGAAATTTATAAAACAGTATGAGGTGATCAAAAGTTTGAGCAACATAATAATAATGAAAGTCCAGTTTCACGGTAGCCTGATCAATCATGCAAAGGGCCCAGCTCCTGTGTTGGTTATATCAGAGACTTGTATATCACAAGTCTCTGGTTATATGATCAACTCTAGTCACGTCCACTGCATCATTGGCACGATTGACCGAGGTCCACACTGATAAAACTAATAAAGCAAATTAAAATTAAATGAAAGATAAAAGCAATGTAGAAGAGCACAAACATCACAAAAAAGAAAGCAGCATCACTTGCAGCTGGCAGTTTAGTTACACAGGATACAAACTTAGAAAGCTTTACATCAGTCAGTACACAGACATATACACATGAGGCCATTCCATGCATGGAGTAGCCTTCAGAAGTCTAGTTCTCAATTTTACGTAAGTCATTCAGCAGGCGGTTCCATATGCGGGCTGCCTCTTACCTGAAGGACATGTGGCCGTGTCTTATGGTGTTAACCCTTGGCATTTATAGGATGTGGTTCTATCATAATTATTAATAAGATCATCCTGAATAAAATCAGATGTCATATCAATCACAATTTTTAAAACTTCACATGCTATTAATTTGCATTTGACATTAAAAGTAATTGTTCCACATTGGTGGTATAATACTAATAGGTATTATGCCATCGTACTATGTAATATAGTAGGATAGGATAGAATAACATTTTAAGAATATAGAAATCAGATGCAGCTAGGTCCCTATGGCCTGGATGAATAGATGTGAAATCTGGAGAGTACACAACAAAGAGATTTTGTACATCCTCTTAAGTTGCTAAATAGTCCAGGTTTCCCGTGGCCCTGACACCAGACACTTGGATATTCTGACAGATACTGTAGGTACATGGTGCCCGTGTATGACACATATAAATTTAAAGCTATCTGTCAAAATGTCTGTTGTCAGGGCCAGAAGAAACTCGGGCTAACTGCGCAGCTGCTAACATGTAACCTGTGATGTAACTAACAGTAGATTAATCATTAAACTCTTGTATTCATATTACAGCATACCAAGACAGTGTATGATGTGGTGGTATTGAAACAGATGCTGCAGAGAATGGGCAAGGAACAACAGCCAGAGGACTGGGTACGTATGGCACATAACATTGTCTGATCAATGTTTTAAGTTTTAGTATTGCAAAAACTGAGTTGCACGATTGACTAGATTCGAGGCACAGAGCCTTTTGTCATTTCTGGCTATTTTTTGTAATATAAGGCCAAATATGACCCATTGAGGTCTCAAGGTCTCATTTTTAAAGCAACAAAATATCACATTTATTGTATGTGATGTAAAGATGATAATTTAAGGGCAAATTTGTTGCAAATAAACTGGTTTAGGTTTGGGTTTATGGTTTAAACCTGGTTTTCAAAACGGTTTGTAAACTAAAACTGGTTTGCTCTTGAGAAACAAATGCTAAATTCTAGTTTTCAATATGGTGTCTTTGGGAGAAAAAGCTTCAGAGCAGTATTTGAAACGTTAATACCTCCTGAACACACAAAAATCCCCCGAATCCCAAATTATGTTGAAGACATACTTCCACAATTCAATGCAATGACAGGGAAACGCATGCAGTTCTAGCAGACTTTCTTTCAAACACAAGGGAAAACTGTCATACCAATGGGAAAACAATTATTAATATTTATAATTTATATTTTATTTGTCCAGTCAAATGACACTACAAGCCATAGCTGGCAAGTTTGGAGCACGTAGCGCACTTCAAGAGCACATTCTGCATGTGTGTTGACAACATTCGCCATCTTGTTTTCAGAAACGAAACCTTCCAAACCACAACCGGTGGTGGTTTGAATGGTTTAATAAACTAGTTTAGGTTTATCAGAAACAAATGAATGAACCGGTTTCAGTTTAAATGTGGTTTGAAACTGGTTTACTCAACAAATGGAAAGTTTACAGAACCGGTTTGAAACTAAAACTGGTTTTAGGAGAACAAATTCGCCCTTAGTGTTTGCTCCTGATTAGGATCAGCTAAAGTACCTGTCTGGACATCTAAAGCTGTATTTGTTTCAATTGAACATTTGATTGTAGTGTGACCACCTGAACAGGACAATACGTACATCACAAAGAGACAGTGCTGTGTCCACAATTCGATGTCTAAGCATGTTTTACAGCTACAGTTGTGAAACCTTTGCAGCAGCAGTGAATTTCCTTGACCGGTTTCTCTTTAAAATGAAGGTAATAAATCATTAAAACAAAACAGATTTCCATTGATCTGCAGACTCAAAATACTAAAGATTACAAATACTTTCTCCTACATGCGTGATTATTTCAAATGTTATGGCAATATAATGTTATATATATCCAAGAGGGCACATAATTATACTATAATCAATTTATCAAATCATATTTAACTTGAATAGTATCAGGACGACTCGTCACAAACCGACAACATGTACTCGCACAACTTATTCAGCCAATCAGCTGTTTCATGAAACAGCAGCTGATTGGCTCTTCGACCACCATTCTGTTTGATTTTTTATGTTTAGATTATGCATTTCTACATAAATACATTAACATTATTTAGTTTTTTTATTCAATGCACTTTAAAACAAACTAATTTTAGTCAATAATATGTGATTTGTTACCCGAAATTGTCACTGCTACCCGAGTCGAGATTTGCGGGACGAAATGAACCTATGAAAAACAAAAACATTCACTACATAGCACACGGACGCTGCCATCACATTGATTCAACAGGCGATGTTATTTTGTTAAACCTTTTAGTTATATTATTTATTTACTTTTACCATCTGTACACCACCTAAGATTTTTTTTAATTATAATAAGCCCCTGGCGAAATAATTATCGACCGAGGGGATCGTTTTATTTATACCCACTATATTTGTGTAACTGTTCCATGTCTATATCATTATGTGATCGTTTGTAATTTACTTGTGTTTTGATAAAGGGGTAGATTGCCTCGAAAATTCAACAATTTACTTGTCTGTACTGTCGTTATTACTACTTGACAAATAAGCATCCAGTGAACATCTGTTTGTAAGGATCCAGTACCTATATTGGACCATACCATCATTATTACTAACTAGACCCTATACATATATATATAATATATATACTGGAATATTTGATAAGCTGTGCATGTATCCAAAAAACATCTTAAATTACATATCCTTGTGTGGAGGAGAAAACAAAGTGGAGGAATGGAATGACAGCTTTTTTTTTTTTTGCTTTTTTTTTCCTCCGTATAATTGACTTTAATGGATTTTACTCCTAGAAGTTTCTTTCTCAATTCTCCAATTTCTTTTCCAAATTGAGACAAAATGATTCCATTCCAAACTAATGGAAAAACATCTTCAACTTGAAACCATCATCTGTCAGAAGTACAATTGTACATGTTTATCAAAAAACATTTTATGCAAATATGAATAGAATAGTCATGCAATTCCAATGTGCTTTACATAAATGTAAGACATTGACTAGTGTTGTTTTCCATTTCAGGTACAACACAAATACATTTCAGTTGTTGCTGCAGCTTGTTTCTACATTTCTGCCAAATTTAATGAAGAAGCAGAGGTAAATATTGTTTTGACACTATCCAACATCATGTACACTAGTTTTTTTTTTTATATGCCAGTCAAATTATGCATGGAAAACAATGATTTTATTTGTAAAATTGTCCAGTGTCTCTGACTCAGTTTGTACCTAATCAATTAAGTTGATTTTATGAGTGGCAGTTATTTCCCTTTAGTCATATTTTTCACTACATTTAACAGAATCAAGATTGCAGATTTGTTTCCTAACTAAACATTTTTAAATTTTTACAGGACAGTGTTATTTTCCCTTAATCTATGTTAGTACAGGCAGCTGGAAAACTAGATGGGAAAAAGAATTGTTGCATTTTGCTTATTTCCATAATTCCCCTCTCAGTTTTTTTTTTAAACAAATCTCTTAGAAACTTGATAGACTTTGTAGTTATGATGTGTGGTTATGGTTCAATTTTTATGGAACCATTTTTTCTGTTGTATTTCCATATTTTATGCATTCTTAAAAGAAACGTCTTTTGACATCAGGTGGGCATTTTTAATTCCTGCATTTTTTGTAATTAAATCCTGACATATTTGCAGTAAGTTAAACTTAATGCAAATTTGACCTGGTGCTTGTGAAATGGAAGAAAAGATATAGTACATGAAAATATGAATTGATGGCAATCATTTTTTCAGGAAATCCCAAGTGCATCAGAAATTTCCTGTCTTCATGGTCAAATGTGGAAACCTTCGGATCTGAAGAGAATGGAGATGTTGATCCTTGAAAAACTGAAGTGGGAAATATGGCCTATGACATGTCCATCCCTTCTGAAATCTATCTGTGATATCATCTCGCTTCCTGGACACTATACTTCTTTACTTGATTCCTTGCTAACCAAGTTCAAAGTTTGCATAAACTATAGCTCCTGTGCAATTTTTAAGGTATTTAAAGCTACGTTGTTTCTTTTACTAGTATAAGCAAAATTTAAGGACTTTGCTAGATAGGAAGTTTAACAAGATATTACTTGTAGTAGAATATTAAATTACTTATTGTATAAAGAATTAGGAAAAGAACTGCCTGACATAATTTTTTGCATAATCAAAGGCGTGAGTTTTCTATAAGTCTATATGATCAAATTGACAGTACCTGGCAACTGGTTGTTCAACTTTGCAACATTGAAACTGTTTTGGTCATACCTGGTATTAGAACACTGCAATCATAGTGTTCAGTCTTAGGACTTTTTGTTCAGTTCACAGCATGATTCAAAATAGCCTTTGTTTTCATAATGCAGTGCATGCCAAAATTTCAAATCTTTTACAGGACATTCGGTCTGGTGAAATAGAAATGTTTACCAGACCGGACAAAATTTTACCAGACCAAAAAATATCCAGAGATAAAAATTCAAATTGCACTTCTAGGTTTTAATTGAATAATGTTATATTCAATAATGAACAATGCAATGAAATTTCCAAGTTTTAAATATAGGAAACAACTAAACACAGAAATTGAGATTGGCATTCTTTATTTCTAGGGTTTTTTTTGTGCTCCGCACTTCTCTCATGGTCCTGAATTGTCGAAATCTTCAGATTGGTACACCCAGTTAAGAACGTATTTTGTCCTTTCAAGCAATTATGAATTGGGTTACCTTTAGTGATGGCAGTCCGATCGATGCATAGGACACATGTCATCACGGCACCGTCAAACCTCAGCCATTCCTCGTGCTAATCACACAACTTAGCTAGAAACTTTCGCTCCCGCTTTTCTTCATACTGTTGTTTTGAGTGCGAATTGAAACTATCAGAACTTTTACGCTTTGAAGCCTTGCCCGGCAGTGCACTGAGAACGTATTTCAATGGCAGAAACATCGCCCGGAAGTTATGATAGAAACTATAATAAACGGCCCGTATGAATTTCGGACCTACGACAGTTTTATCGGATATGTCCGACGTACTTTGGCATGCACTGATAATTTTATATTTGATTTATTCAGTAACAATAATATGATTGATTCTATCAGAATTAAAACATGCACAATTGCTCTGATAAAGTTTGTTGAATGTTTAACAATGAATAATTTACATTTTACAGAGTGCCACCCTAGCCTTGGCTTTGATTCAACACACAGTCACCGAAATGAATGTTCAAACATTTGAGTTGAATCAATGCTTACTTTGGCTTCATGCAATCTGTCAGGTAAAGCTTGAACTATTTTGAAAAGGAATTCTTAATTGTTCCCATGTTGAAATGAAAAGGCTCATAATAGGTGAAATATACACTGTAATGTTTGTTTTTTTAGTAGGATCAACAATAATAAATTAAAAAAAAAAGGACACTTTAATTTAAATATGCTACATTGTTAACAGTGCATGTATTGAAATATATCTCTTTGAAATTTAACCATCATATGCCTTAAATAACTGAACATTACATACAAAATATAGAGACCGCATAAGGCGCATATCTTTGTGATATCAATTTTTTATTAGCTCACCTGGCCCGAAGGGCCAGTGAGCTTATGGCATGGCGCAGCGTCCGTCGTCCCTCCGTCAACTTTTCCTTTAAATCGCTACTAGTCCTAAACTACTCAGTGGATTTTGACCAAATTTGGTCTGAAGCATCCTTGGGTGAAGGGGAACCAATTTTGTATAAACGGTGGGTCTGGCCCCCCAGGGGCCTTAGGGGCGGGGCCCAATAGGGGAAATATAGCAAATTCTTTAAAATCCTTCTTCTGTAGAAATGAAGGGATTTGATTCATATTTGGTCTGAAGCATCCTTGGGTGAAGGGGAACCAATTTTGTATAAACCGTGGGTCTGGCCCCCCAGGGGCCTTAGGGGCGGGGCCCAAAAGGGGGAAATATAGCAAATTCTTTAAAATCCTTCTTCTACTGTAGAAATGAAGGGATTTGATTCATATTTGGTCTGAAGCATCTTTGGGTGAAGGGGAACCAATTTTGTAAAAACAATGGGTCTGGCCCTCCCAGGGGCCTTAGGGGCGGGGCCCAATAGGGGAAATATAGCAAATTCTTTGAAATCCTTCTTCTTCTGTAGAAATGAAGGGATTTGATTCATATTTGGTCTGAAGCATCCTTAGGTGAAGGAGAACCAATTTTGTATAAACAGTGGGTCTGGCCCCCCAGGGGCCTTAGGGGCGTGGCCCAATAGGGGAGATATAGCAAATTCTTTGAAATCCTTCTTCTTCTGCAGGAATAAATGGATTTGATCCACGTTTGGTCTGAAGCATCCTTGGGTGAAGGGGAACCAATTTTGTATAAACGGTGGGTCTGGCCTCCCAGGGGCCTGAGGGGCGGGGCCCAGTAGGGGAGATATAGCAAATTCTTTGAAATCCTTCTTCTGCAGGAATAAAGGGATTTGATCCACGTTTGGTCTGAAGCATCCTTGGGTGAAGGGGAACCAATTTTGTATAAACGGTGGGTCTGGCCTCCCAGGGGCCTGAGGGGCGGGGCCCAGTAGGGGAGATATAGCAAATTCTTTGAAATCCTTCTTCTTCTGTAGGAATAAAGGGGTTTGATCCATGTTTGGTCTGAAGCATCCTTGGGTGAAGGGGAACCAATTTTGTATAAACGGTGGGTCTGGCCTCCCAGGGGCCTGAGGGGCGGGGCCCAGTAGGGGAGATATAGCAAATTCTTTGAAATCCTTCTTCTTCTGCAGGAATAAAGGGATTTGATCCACGTTTGGTCTGAAGCATCCTTGGGTGAAGGGGAACCAATTTTGTATAAACGGTGGGTCTGGCCTCCCAGGGGCCTGAGGGGCGGGGCCCAGTAGGGGAGATATAGCAAATTCTTTGAAATCCTTCTTCTTCTGTAGGAATAAAAGGGTTTGATCCATGTTTGGTCTGAAGCATCCTTGGGTGAAGGGGAACCAATTTTGTATAAACGGTGGGTCTGGCCTCTCAGGGGCCTGAGGGGCGGGGCCCAATAGGGGAGATATAGCAAATTCTTTGAAATCCTTCTTCTTCTGTAGGAATAAAGGGGTTTGATCCATATTTGGTCTGAAATATCCTTGGGTGAAGGGGAACCAATTTTGTATAAACAATGGGTCTGGCCCTCCCAGGGGCCTGAGGGGCGGGGCCCAATAGGGGAAATAAAGCAAATTCTTTGAAATCCTTCTTCTTCCGTAGGAATAAAGGGATTTGATCCATATTTGGTCTGAAACCTCCTTGGGTGAAGGGGAACCAATTTTGTATAAACAGTTGGTCTGGCCCCCAGTGGCCTTAGGGGTGGGGCCCAATAGGGGAAATATAGCAAATTTCTTTAAAATCCTTCTTCTTCTGTAGAAATGAAGGGATTTGATTCATATTTGGTCTGAAGCATCCTTGGGTGAAGGGGAGCCAATTTTGTATAAAGGGTGGGTCTGGCTCTCCCAGGGGCCTGGGGGGGGGGGGGGGGGGTGGCCCAATAGGGGAATATAGCATATTCTTTAAAATCCTTCTTCTTCTGCAGGAATAAAGGGATTTGATCCATGTTTGGTCTGAAGCATCCTTGGGTGAAGGGGAACCAA
Organism: Pecten maximus; assembly: GCF_902652985.1. NCBI lineage: Eukaryota > Metazoa > Mollusca > Bivalvia > Pectinida > Pectinidae > Pecten > Pecten maximus. Next base: position 25,609,623 of record NC_047020.1, on the reverse strand, counting down.
TTTTGTATAAATGGTGGGTCTGGTCTCCCAGGGGCCTGAGGGGCGGGGCCCAATAGGGGAAATAAAGCAAAATTTTGAAATCCTTCTTCCGAAGGAATAAAGGGATTTGATCCATATTTGGTCTGAAACATCCTTGGGTGAAGGGGAACCGATTTTGTATAAACGGTTGGTCTGGCCCCCAAGGGGCCTGAGGGGCGGGGCCCAATAGGGGAAATAGGGTTAATCCTTTAAATCGCTACTTGTCATAAAGTTATGAATGAATTTGAACTAAATTTGGTCAGGAACATTCTTGGGAGAAGGGGAACAGAGTTTGTATAATTTTTTACTCTGAACCCCCAGGGGCCTGAGGGGCGGGGCCAAATAGGGGAAATAGAGATTAGTCTTTAAATCGCTACTAGTCATAAAGTTTTTAATGGATTTTAACTAGATTTGGTCAGGAACATTCTTGGGGGAAGGGGAACAGAGTTTGTATAAATTTTTACTCTGAACCCTCAGGGGCCTGAGGGGCGGGGCCAAATAGGGGAAATAGGGTTACTCCTTTAAATCGCTACTAGTCATAAAGTTATGAATGAATTTGAACCAAATTTGGTCAGGAACATCCTTGGTAGAAGGGAAACATAGTTTGTATAAATTTTTACTCTGAAACCCCAGGGGCCTGGGGGGCGGGGCCAAATAGGGGAAATAGAGATTAGTCTTTAAATCGCTACAAGTCATAAAGTTATAAATGAATTAGAACCAAATTTGGCCAGGAACATTCTTGGGGGGAGGGGAACAGAGTTTGTATAAATTTTACTCTGAACCCCCAGGGGCCTGAGGGGCGGAGTCTAAGAGGGGAAATAGGGGTTAATCCTTTAAATTGCTACTAGTCATAAAGTTATGAATGAATTTGAACCAAATTTGGTCAGGAACATCCTTGGGAGAAGGGGAACCGTGTTTGTATAAATTTTTACTCTTAACCCCCAGGGGCATTATGGGCGGGGCCCAATAGGGAAAATAGGGGTTTATCCTATGAATTGCTATTTATCATAAAGTTATGTATGGATTTGAACCAAATTTGGTCTGGAATATCCTTGGGGGGAAGAGGGGAAAGAAAGTTTATGTAAATATTGACTCTGACCCCCAAGGAGCCTGAAGGGTGGGGCCAAATAGGGGAAATAGAGATCTGTCTTTATATTGCTCCTAGTCATAAAGTTTTAAATGGATTTGAACCGAATTGGTCAGAAACATCCTTGGTGAAAGGGGAACAGCTTTTGCATAAATGGTTACTGTGACCCTCCATCCCATAACTATGTATAACATCGCTGGACATTAAGGGATACACACAATTCTGATGTAAAAATAGGCCCAAGGGTCTTTCCCCACCCTAAGGGACTTAGTTTCTTCAAACACAATTAGGTTGTAAAAATAATCCATAGGGTATTTCAGTCCCTTAGAGAGTATGTGTATTAACAAATTGAACATGAACATTATCTTGACATTTGGTCAAATCCAACCAGGTGAGCGATACAGGCCCCATGGGCCTCTTGTTAACTTTAAATTAAAGATAAAAAGAGAAGCTCAAACTTTTGGAGGTTGGTTACTTACAGCAGCGTATTCTTGTATAAAGTAGTTGATAATTAGTCTGTCGGAGATGTAGCCCATTTAAGCCATCTTTAAATCCAAATTTCTGTTACAGGTGCAAGACTCGGAATTCTACGAATGTTTCTGTACAGTGAGTGAAATCTTAGACCAGTATAGAAACCAGCCAGGTAGTCGTCCAAGTTGTCTAAAAGTTCCAAAACCTCCAATAAGAATGTCTCTGATATCAAGACCCAGTTATTATGGCTGCACCGATCTGCCAACAATTGAGGAATCAGATTCTGCCATGTGTATAAGGTAAAGCATTTAAATTCATTTTCCATCTTTTAATAACAATATTACTGGTCGATTTATTAAGTGCTCAAAATTCACTTCATCTTGTGTACCTAGCTAAATTTTGGAGTTTATAATGATAATTTCTAAAGCTATAAATAGTTACTGTTAAGATCAAATGGGATGACACAAACTATTACTCTGTCCTGTCTTCAGGCTTCCCATGGGCTAAAAAATTTCAAATAATCACTATCACAATGCCTGTTTTTTTAAATTATCAATAGGTCTTTGAACTGTTCTTATGATATCAAAAAACTTTATTTCATAGTGTAACATAGTGACATTGCAGAAATAATGAGCTAGCTATGGGCATATTAAAATGTTGAATAGACATTTAATTGATTTATGATACCATTATTGAATAAGGTATAATTTGATGTAAAAGTGTGTTCAGAAAAGAAGTACATGTATTATTACAATTGAAATTCAGGCATTTGAATCAAATAAATGATATTTGTTTACATATCTGATCATTTTCAGTGATGACAGTGATGATGTATTTGAAGTACCAAAGATGACTACACACACTGACAGAGAACTGAAGAGTTGGAGTTATGCGTTACCAGAGAAGTGTGCAATGTGTGATATTCATTAAATATTTATTATCTTTTGTTTGTGTAAGTTAGGCTTGAATGATAGAGTGGTTCTAGAAATCCACATGAAATGTCAGTTAAAATAATGGAGAGTCATATTTGTAAACTGATTATGTAAGAATAGTATGAATAATTTATGATATAGAAATCCATATGAAATGTCTGTTAAATGGAGTCATGTGTGAAAGAGGAGAGGGAGAAGTAAGAATGTTTCATGTATTTTATCGAATTAAACATGTTTCTAATGATATACTTTAATGTGTGAACAAACCAACTCTCAATCCTTTGTAGTGTCCTAGGCAAAGTGCATTTCCTAAAAAGAGTTGTCTGCCTTAATACAGAGCACCTTGGATTGACGGGAATGGTTATAAATTATAATGGGGCAATAGCAATTCATATCAGCATTGGTGCAATTTAATGATGGAGCCTATATTTCCGTGTTTACTCTCTAAAAGAGCCTGAGATATATACCTGGTACTTCCTTTGATATATATAATTTTATACAATGTAATCATTTCATGAATAGGATTCTGATGGTACACTATTACAGTTGCAAAGATTCATGCAATATGATAGGTTCTTATATGATGTTTGTTTTGCTATTTTCAAACAAACAGACCAAATTTTTTTAATTTCTTAGTTCAAAATGATTTATCAAATGAAACAACAAAATATAGTTTAAATGCTTTTATAAAACAGCTCAATGACAATTTTATTTTTGGAAAAAAAATGTCTTATGTTGATTGCATTTTCATATATTAATATTTTGTAAATCATCATCACGTTTCAAAAATATTTTCCAACATCTCTTTAGCAATATTTTAGAAACAGACATCAAATGAAAGCTTTAAATCACTTCTGTTTACATACCAAATCTTTTTTTAAGTAACATGTTTCTTAAAATGTTGTGTTGTTGTTCTTTTAAGACTATAACTGTGATTTGGGATGTAAAGCAACCTTTGTTTTTTCCAATGTTAAACCTCTTAGATATTGTACGTTGTAATGTAATTGAGATGCATGTTTTACAAGGTTTTAAATTATGGACACATATTTTAGGTTTAGTTTTAGTTAGAATTTTAAACATGTTCAGCACATTTTTATGCTTGGCTAGTTACCATTTGTTGATGAGCTCACAATTGAAAAATCTTGTTTGTATACTTGTTTCGTTTGCACAAATCAATAAGCATTCCCTTTTAAAATAACACTTTTGAGTTAAACGGTTTTTAAAAATAACTGAATTCTAGTTATACAATGAAATATTATACAGGCAAAGGCAATGTAAGCCCAAAAGCCATATTGAATTTTAAATATACATCGTTCAAATACCAAATAATGGTGGTTGGAGATCTAATGATGGGAATTACTAGTATTTTACATGTAAAGCATTAGTGTATATTTATTTTATTCTGTATGCTGTTTGTTATTTAATGTGAAAAAAACTAATGATTTAAAATATAATACACCATTTTTCTTGAATCATAAGCACAAGGTCTACCAAAAATCTGCAATATAATTTGCTCTGGCTGACTTATTTTTTCCCTGACAATGGACTTCGTCTCCATCATGAAATTAATTATTTGAAAATACCAATAAAAAAACATCTTGTATATAAACACATCTTGTATATAAACTCATATAAAAATCTCATTGTATCATTCAAATCATTATATTTATTACTTTACTAAGAAAATGAATAAATTTCTATTTATGTATCTATGTGTCGCTTTGTTCACTCGGTCTGTCAAATGTAAAATTCGAACATCTGTCAAAGTTAGTCTGGCGACCCTTGTCCTCTTCAGGGAAATAAGGCCTGGTACTGGGTTTCATGGTCATTACCAACACCACAAAATGACAGTTTTCAACAAAGGAAGTTGGGTTTTTGTCACAAAACGATTGTAATGGGCATTGCTCTGCTCTAATCCTGGTGATGAATGCCCTCCTCTTTACAAACCTTGGTACAAATTTAAGTATTTGCTTAACAAATTATGTGACCTCATTAGTATTAAGCCATGTAATACCATGTATGTGGAGCACCTGCTGATATACAACTGTACGAGTGTGCACAGTAACCGAATTAGGCAAAGATAAAGTCGGTTTCTCTATTATGTGTTCACGAATAACTATTCAACATAGACACTTGGTCAGAAGACAGTTTGTAGTAGTTTGACAATGCAATCTTCTTGATCCAATGCTTAAACCGTTTAAAAAAACAATACAGTTTAAGTTTAAGTGTTTGGTCAAGATTTCCTAGTCCAGCTTCTATATAACATCTTTCGACCAACAAAGTCTACGTTGAACAGTTTTTCGCGAACACAAGAAAACAACTTAATTTTGGCCTATCTATTTCGATATAAAGATAGATCTATAGAAAACGTCATTTTAGCGTGTCGGATGTTGTGTCCCAAGATGGCCATACACAAGGTCGTTAGCGCCGACCGCCGTGTTATCCAACACCTAATCACACCGCTCCTAATTGGCTAATAACGATCTTATCTGGCTTGTTTTAATGATCTCACAAACCGCCCTGTGGTGATAACATTATTCACTCACACAGAATGTTTTGTCAAAATACATCTTTAGTTTCTCCTTTCACACGTTTCCTTGCAAATATTAGGGTGCTATACGTCTAGTATTGAGGTGGCCTTTCCTTTTGACGAATCAATACTAATAGACACATTCACATCACTACAACAATTAACACGCATACACACTAACCACACCATACATGTCGCACGCAAGGCCGTCCTTAAATGACATCAGCTGTTAATAGGGCGTTAAACAAATATAACCAAATCTCGTGTGATAATCTGTTTCGTCGTGGAGACAAAATCGAAACAACAAAAGTCTCTTTTTCGTATTTTCTGATGGCTCTGACCTTCCTTGAATATTCAGCAATAAATTAAGCATTAACAATAGGCTCAAAATTTTGAACGCCTAAATTGCGAGCATACCACAAAATTTGCACACAACTCACAGCGACTATTTACTTGTATTGAATTAATTCCATTCGAAAAAAAGTCTTAATCAAAAGATCGGAGGGACCGTGTTTAGGAGCACACCCTCTTTGGGTGAGCTATGCGCGGTGCTTTCGCTGTAATACCTCTTAAAGCTTCGTTCAACTATGATACACAGCAATAACTGTCAATGACAACAACATCATCAATCGTCCTTGTATGAAGCGCTATATAGACGCCCCAATGTCAGATTATGTTTTATGTGAATTCAACATTACCTTATGTGTACATGGTCTGATCTAAGTTCGCATTTAATAAGGTAATGTCAAACGCAGTCCTGTTTCTGAGTGTTACGTCAGTCACGTCCTTGAACAAATAACCTTTGGTTAATGTGACAATGTGAAATAAACCTTAATTAAGCAGAGTCTACACCACACTCTCTGTGATGACGAGGCGGCAGTGGATACCGTCCGATATTGCATTGTCCTTTGTCTTCATTACGTGGTGTCAAAAATTGATAAAAGAATGTGGAGATGTTTTATAGTCGCAATCGTGGTCTCGGTGGAAATAAATCTTTCCTTGTTGCCATACGACATCAACATGCCCGATGGTTATTAGTGAACCTGTGCAGGAGCTGGCGAAAATATGTCTGCATGTCGTAGGCAGCGACTAATTGTGTCTCCTCCCCTGTAGGTCGGGGATGGTTTCTCTTCTGTTCTGTTTAAGGAACATTGCAGACCCCAAGATTAAGGCCCGCTGTATCCCAATACATGTTGATCACAAAGGCGACTAAAAGTGGTCCACTGAAGAATCGGGGATTTTCTTCCGTGTCTTCTATAAAGAGAACATTGGAGAGACCGAAATAGAACTTCTACCCTCATTACAACACTTGGGATATTAAATTTCTTCTTTTCTCCCCACTAATCTTTCTTCCTGCACTGTGTATACTTACTCTAGATGTCTCCTTGACACCCGTCCTCACAATGTCCTGGCTGCGGTGATGACGTTATCCCCTAAAAACAAGGACTTAGATAGTGTGTCTAGTGGTTTCGTTGGTACTATCCCGGTTCTCATCACAATAACTTGACATACTTGTGATGTTACTTTTCTTGGCGTGTATCACCATTACGATAACTTGACATACTTGAATGTGATGTAACTTTACTGGGCGTGTATCCTCATTAAGAGAACTTGACATACTTGAATGTGGGCTATGAAACTTAAAAAAAAAAACTTTACTGGGCGTGTATCCTCGAAGCTGAAGACGCTTCATCTTGCCAGAACACTTTGTCTTATACTACGTAATTTTTGTCAAGGATATCAATGTATAACTTAAGTATCACGAAGCTAATATTTCGCGATTGTTCAAGTCTGACCTAATTCTTTTGTATTAAATATATACATTTGTGTAAATATATTAATGAATATTCGCTTGGTGTAAAATTTCGCCCTATAATTAATTTCGTTTACATCGATGTGTTTTGGTGTTTTTTAACTTTTGAAATACAAATGTATCGTTATATTTGTCGGAGTTGTTTAGATTCAAGTGTTTGTGGCGATGAAGTGATGGTATTGCTGGGATCAAAGATATCGCTATGCTTGTCCAATAGTTTGTCGAAAAGTCATAGATTGAATTTTTAATATCAGTATTGAAGCTTTTAGTCAGAGTCCAGATCCAAAATACGCAAGGGTACTCGATACGGTTTGCAGGAAATTGTTTTGCGACTCTTTGACTCCGCGTAATAGAATAGTCCATTAATGGCGTATTGATGACCTCGCTGTAAATAGCCTAATCATGTGATCATCACTTTATGACGTGAACAAATTTGGCAGACATAAATACAGCTTGATAGAGCTGATTAATTTGACGTTCTGGTGGCCCCTGTTTGACGAATCACGTCACAATGTGATGGCCATTGAATGGGGAGGACAGTAGCTACATGTGACGGGAAATCGACTTTTTCCGGTTTGACCGCCATTTTATCAATTTGTGCAATTAGTATGAATTCATTGTTATATAGATCGAATCGTTAATGATGTTCAAACACAATCCACCGACCGGTCCCTGGATGTCAGTATATCGACCGTCATTGGCCACTTTTTGACTGGGCAGCAAGTAGATTAGGTCTGAGTTGTGTCTACCAAATTGCTCGAATTGATATTTCGTAAATGTCAGAAACCAATAGATACCCCATGCGACGTATTACTTCAGACTTTGGTAGCAATCAAAACTGTTTTTAATGGACACCATGGTATGTTTTTATTTTCCAGTAACAATGTTTCATGTGTTAGTATTTGGTACTGACATTCAAGTTTTTTCTCCAATAAAATAAATGGGTGTTACGCGTGAAGCGATTAGAGTCGTGAACGTTTGCGTCTTGAAATAGTGAATGAGCGTTGATTCTTAAATTAGCGCCACCTTCTCAAAATTTAAAATGTGGAGACCGATGTCTGACAAGAAAGTTTTACACACCATATCATTATAAACAACATAGCTTTCCGGTCTGGTTTGTCGATTAAGACTAATTCAATGGATTTATCGGGGTTTTCATTGAAATGAAATATGGTCATCAATTAAGGCAACCGAACCGACATTTGAATGAAATCGCTTCAATATTCAATACAAAGTGATTCGTGTGAACTAGCTGTGTTACAAAAGTTATAATGGAATTGTTTATATTATATAATGATGATTTACCATCTGCTTAAGGTAATGTTAACCTTTATATCCAAACTATTGCGGAACTCGTTTTGATCAAATTCTGTTATAATATATTAACCCCGCTTGTTGGCCTGGGTGGAAGCGCGCGATGTGTCTTACTGTTGGATGAACACGGAGTGCCAGGGGGAAATCCAAAGTGGTCAAGCAGACGACCCCATACCTCAAACAAAATTAAGGTACAAAACTAGTACATGTATAATGCTGTCTATCTGAAAGCCAAATTTTGCACATGGCAATCTATTCCATTCGAGGCCTGAACCACTTTCATGTTACATATTGTAAGAGTAATTCTTCGTCATCTAGTGGTATTCCAGGGTGACTATTTTGAAATCGATCATGTGACGGACGTCAAACAAATATATTGCCGAGTGATGTTTTTACTAATCCTGTTTACAGGAGATGCGCGCGACAGCCTCCTCGCTATGGGTTTACCACGAAGATGACCACATTCCGTTTAAATGCAAACTTTTATGTAGAAAGCCTATACAATAATACATATTTTATTAAAACACAAATTTACAGACAATAATTATAAATACTTTGGAACCCCGATAAAGGAGGAAGAGGCCGTCACCTTACTATAGGGACAGTGAAGGTATATTTTGTACGGTTAATCAATAGGAAAGCACAGCCTCAGTCAACATTATCAACACATTTCTCTTGAAAGTTCTGTCGTATTCCAATATTAAATCTACGGAATGTATACGCACAGGTCCTTGAGCACTGCAACAACTCTCACGTTCTAGAAGGCAGAAACTAATGGTATGGTCGACCAGCCTTCCATCTTCGGACTAACTCCCTGCGGTACCTTAGTCCAACTAAGTTGTGCAAACTGAAGGAATTAAAATTCAGCATACAGTGACATATTCCATTCGATAGCAACACTGGTGATTGATTCGCTTGACATGGCTTTCGTTCGCAGATTTCCTCAGGACTGAGGGGTCTAGTGGTGGTAGTGGGCGTTGTGGTCGTTGGATTTGCGGTTGTAGTTTGTGTCGTGGTGGTGGTGGTTGCTTCAGTCGTGGTAGTAGTAGATGGTTGGCTAGTGGTGGTAGTGGTAGTCGCTTCCGTCGTGGTAGGTTGAGGAGTGGTCGTGGTTGGATCAGTGATCGAGGTACTCGCGACTCGATTCATTGCTTGTATCTCCTCAAACGTCAAACCTCCAGCCAGAAGTACCTCATTGATTTCGTGTATCGTCATCATGCGACACCTATGAACAGACAAAATTGGCCGTGTTGTATGCGTGCTTAATGTTACAGTAATCCTAAAGCTTTGAAACCATGCGTTTATTTACTTATTTTCCTTGGGTCAGTTTCATCAACGTTCCTAAACTTACAATTCTTTAATTTAGAAATGTCCATGGGAACGCAATAGAGTATTTAAACAAGGCTCATTAACTACGATTTCTCCCTCCAATTCCTATGGATAATGTAAAGGATTACTATGGTTAAGGAACGTTGGTGAAAATGGGCCCCGTTTTTGTTTTGTCATCTTTTAAACGATTTTGAGATACTAAACATCCAACACGGAAACCGTCATGAACATTTATTATGAACAACGTAGTTGGGCAGGACCGTTCTGCTTGCTAAGCTTTAAAATGAAGGATGGTACCAAATGCTTCGTGTAAATCTATCTGTATTGATTTGTATATCGAGTATTGTAACCAGTGGGTTATTCGGTTAAGAAAAAGAGACATTCATACCTGCAGGCACGTTCATCGAAGATGGTGTGCGCACCGACACAGTCCATTCGGCTTATACAGCGACATTGGCAGCGTGTGTCGTCATAGTAATGATCTCTGGATTCACAGCTCTGATAGTTTAGACATACACATTTACAGTCGAGCTCGGAGAACTCCTGCAACATATTACAGTCACTTGGTTGAACGGTACACCGAGGCTCACACGCAAGATGCTCCTCCACCAACTCGGTATCCATGCCAATGAATTCGAAAAAAGGTGATCCTGGACTCGGAAGACGAGTCTTCGCCGTCTGTATATATATAAAGACGACAAAATATATCAAGTTTGATAACGGTACATGTATAGCAAACGAAAAGTTTCCATGTTTATCGGACTATACAATCATCTTGTTCATTAATCCGACGGTTTTTGATATTTTATTGGTCTATTAAAAATCTTATATGGGGCTATATTTATAGTTTTAAAAGACCGATAAAACATCAGAAACTCTCAAACTAGTTGTCTGTATGATTTGTCGTAGGACGTTTTTCTATTAGACAGTCCCGAAACAATGTACGTTGGACGAAATGTGTAAAATGATCATCTAACATCCTACTGGAAGCATTGGGAAATAGCAATGCTTTCTAAGACAACACCAAGATACAAATGTATATTGAACACTATCGTTGAATTTGTTGCACTTGAAACGCGTCTGATATGATAATGATTTTATACTCCGTAATATTCATTCTGAAAACTTAGAACCAATAATCACAATTGCCCCAGAAATCGCAGCTATATTTACAGTATTGTACCCTACTCGCAAGCCTCCATCACCTACATAAATCACTACCATATCAATCACCATTGTCTTGAATTAAAACAAACATCTACTATCGTTGCATACTATTATCCACAAATCCTTTCCAAAAACATCTACCACTCCCGCAAATATCCACTTCCATCTCAATAGGTCACTACCAGGTATCATCTTTACAGGACTCTCACCTGTACAGGTGTGGTGGATATCCTTGTGGGCACACAAGTCATCATGCTGTTGGTGCAGCAGCCTCCGCACTTTTTCGTCCGGGTACACGGTGGCCAGTACATGACGTATGGGTCAGGATTTTCTCCCCCGAAAAGCTGTGTTGCAGGGCGAGGAGTACAAGGGTCATACTCGGCCATCATGATTTCCTCTGAAGATGTACATAAATTTGTTATACTGCAGGCTGATGAAGGTTTCATATTATCATGCATCAATAATATTGATACTATGCATACTATACTATACTAAACAATAATAAAACGGTTCGGTTGTCTTCGTTTAATAACAGTAGCTCCATAAAAATTCAATAGTAAATATATGATATGACGATTATTTTCAAGGCCATCATAATGAATTGCGTGATAAGCATTTTCGGATTTCGAAGATTGTTGATCGCAATACAGTCAGGAATTTCCTTCAAAGAATGTTGACGTCAACATATGACTACTTATTGATAATTCTGAAAGAAATATAATATATCGACTATTGGTTACACGGAAAGATCAAAGTAATCCATTTTTAGATTACTTCCTATCTGTTAAATGAAATTGATTGAAGTATTAGCTAGACTATATACACATCCCACATTGCTTTCGTCTATTTAGTTTCTTAGGCCCTTACCATCACTGACGAGTCCTTTAGCGAGGAAACAACCGTATGATGCATTTTGATTAGTGTTTGGCTTTAATGTGTCTAACTCTCAACTTATATTAAATGGTGTTGATATAGCGTGTCTTTTGTACACAGTCATACGTTTGCCAGCGTGTATTTACAATGAACTACCGGTATTTGTCAGTCTAATGAGGTAAAACGACCATGTCTATTGTCGGCAACGGTGGAATCAATATATAAATTTATTTTGTATTAAAACAACAACAACAACAACAAAACAAAAAACACCAAGAACCAATAACAGACTTATTACTGAGTATACAGTTCTGTATTTTGCAGGTAAGTAGATTTTTTTTTTTTTTTTTTTTTTAGATTTTTCATTTTTATGAATTGACATTGGAACCAATAACAATAACAGACTTATCATACTTTTCTGTATTTGGCAGGTAAGTAGAGAAAACATTATTTTTTTAATATTTTTCATTTTTATGAATTGACATTGGAAATCAAAGTACATTGTACAAATGCAGCAGAATAGACAAGCAATTACAACAACATCTTTTTCAGAACTGTAGTCGTTTTAACTGTAAGGTTGATGATAATGTTGGCTTCTGAATTTGAGATAAAGTCGGGTTGTTATGTAATAAAACTTGGGATGGTGAAATCTGGATCTGTATGGACGCTTTCCACTGCCTGTTATGTCGGTGTGTAATAAAGCTCCATAATTAGCTGGAACATGACCCATGGATGAGGAAAAATTCTCCCAACACCCACCCCGTGTCGACAATGTATAGACAACTACTTACCCCCACCGACTAACATCTTCTCGCCGGACTCTCCTGATTCGCCCTCTGTCAACAAAGTATTGTAAAATTATAATTGTGTTGTTTGCAAAATGGTAAACAGTGCCAAATGATAAAAGGACGCTTCAGTTGTCCAAATAGGACAATATAAACATATGAATTTATATCACTTAACATCCCAATTTAAGTGAGCAGTGAGAAAGTATGATGTTGGTAAAGTAATATACTTACGTAGATGGGTAATGTTGATTCGCGTTCCGTTCCACCTGACATACTTGTCGAAAAACTCTTCAGTAGATTTAATAGTGAAGGCAGTTTTCATGAATTCTTCTGGAGACTGAAATATTATGATATATAAATCTGTGTAACTTGTTATAGTGTGGTTTCCTATAGACAAAGGTATTACTGAGTTCTTGATAATATTATACTTATTTTAGATTTCAGAATTCTCAACAATTAAAAATAATCACATCTGGTACACGAGGAAATTTATTCTATTTAGTATGTTTCCTTGTATGAAGTCAAGCAGAATACGCATACCCTTTCGGAACGTCTGGTCCAACTCTCCTGGTACATTTTAAGAAAAAAAACAATAAAATGTCTGAACACATCATATGAAAAGGGTCTTATACACTTCAAACCTAACCACGATGCTTAATTTTGTAATGATTAAATGAGATGTTGCCTTCCGATGTCAAATTTTAGGTGTAATCATGTATTTCTTTGTAAAGTAGCTAACACGATGAGAGCCAATTGCATTTGACAGAAAATCAACACATCCACAAAGGGCGTGAATATTTAATTAAACATTCTGAAACTGTCTAATAGTAAGGATATTCGATTTCATTTGTCAAAAGTCTTTCCAGTTTTGGTATCACAACTGTCGGATCCAAGAACATCTATTCAACTTTCAATTAATAACAGGGTATACCGTAATATCACATCAAAGATATCTTCAATTACAACTCTTATTTCACTTCAACTGACTTCTTCTATCCTGAATAAATACATTTTTTTTCTTTTTCTTTTTCATGCTCGGAACAGTGAATGTCGTATTCGAAAACGGTGATCTTGGGCAATGCCGCATTTATAGTGTAATCATATCCTAACCGGTCGTATTTTTCTGACAATGGGTTAGCCATTTTTCTGACATTTTCCCCGCAAACTTCATGTTGAACTTATCAACTGAGCTATCTCGGTCAGTGGACACAATCCATGCTTTTGGCGAACGCTCAAAACAAACGCTAAAAGTGTGGTATTGTTAGAAATATTTCCGAAACAAAACAGAATAAAAAGAGAAGAGAAAATGAAGATGCAGTCGATTGAGTTCAAACGTGTTCATGTCAAAAGCGAACACCCAGTTCTGTAGGGAAAATTACCGCAACACACGTCTATAGCGATCATAGAGTGATTAACATAAGGCAAACTATTTTCACATCTCCACTTAGCAAAGAGGGTAAACAGTGCGTACAATATATCCTCTTCATAAATCTAAATACTTCGTATGAACACCAAAATGGTTTTTATTTAATTGTTTGTATTGGCAAATTCTGAAAACAGTAATTGATTATGAATAATACGATCAAAACTCAAAATTTTGTTGACAAGTTTTCCCTATAGCGCGAGACTGTCAGTCGTTTTAAGGGGGGGGGGGGGGGGGGGGGGGGGGGGGCAGGAAGCTGGAGTCTTTAGCTGTCATATTTTTCAAAATGACCACCAATATTATTCATAGAATAATCTTAATTTATTGAGCAATCGATTGAAATTATCCGTCAAACAGGTCTTGAAAATAATACATGTACCACGTTTAAAACGCTTATTATGTTTATGTTATTTTGGTGCATATTACGATATCCCATTGGGATACAGCTGTGTGGTCTTGTATATTCTTCCTAAATCTTGCATGAAGCTAAAATCGTGCTATAGTTATTATTTGCTGAATACATCTCCCGCACAGAACCCCTCAATACTAGGACATCGCCCTGTCAGTGTGTCAAAGGACAAGACAGGTTATGGAATACCTCCCCCGTACAGTACCCCAATACTAGGACATCGCCCTGTCAGTGTGTCAAAGGACAAGACAGGTTATGGAATACCTCCCTCGTACAGTACCCCAATACTAGGACATCGCCCTGTCAGTGTGTCAAAGGACAAGACAGGTTATGGAATACCTCCCCCGTACAGTACCCCATAACCGATTCAGTAAATACCGAATCCACCAAGTATCGTTGTGAGATGTTCTAATTACAAGTGACACTCCGAACTGATTTCGTATTCATACCGTTTTACGTGTTGGCCGCTGGGAATTAAGCCTCCTTTATATTCGATACAGACTTCATATTAGTTTCCAAACAATTTATATTGACTGTAGGTAATTGTAATGGTTTGTCTCGAGAGATGCCGAATTGATGCCAGAAAACCACCGGATCGACATATCGTATGTAATTTGACATGATAAAATCTCAGGAACATTAAACTGTGACACACCAATGAAAATAAAACAATCACACGAACTGGTACAATTTGGCTATCGATGCTGGAGGTGAAGCGGGCGATTATCTACGTACACTAACACGTACTGTTGTTAATATATTATTTCATACAGCACGTGATCAATTTTGCCGACAAGACATAGAAAGGGAGATGGTCAGGTACCCAGTTAGCCGGTCCCGATAGAAAACGGAATTCCTTTATTAAGTGACGTATTTAGTGCAAGATAGGAGCTTTGGTATACTTTGTTTTCATAAGAGTTCTATCATATTCCCTCTTCACGAATAAGAAATATCCATCAAAAAAGCAAATATTAGCATCCGATTGGCAATGTTTTATAAAATAGTACTAAATGATTCGGGTCCAGCTTTTTAAATTTTTTTTTTTTTGTTTAGAAACTAAAAGTATTCGTGCACGGTATTACATACATTACATATGTTGGGAGCCAGAAAGACACGTTTTATCAAATGATTACCGAAACGTTTCGAACAACAACAAAAGAATACAGCAATGTGTTATAGTTAGCTCGGAGAGACAACGCTCACAGTTACCAGGTTAGAATCCCATCATAGAAGGCGCCAAGAGGTGACAGATGGGAAGGTAACTGGAGATCGTTTTGAAAAAAATCGTGCGTCTCCCTTTCTCCTTTAACAGACATTGAATTTTTACACAGCATTAACCTTTGACTTTGAGGTCAAGGTTGCAATCATCCAATGACAGAGCACATTCATAGAAGAAATCTTAAACGGTATAAATCGTTTCGTTAGACAAGAAATAGTTTTTGATATTTGTACTTTGAACCCTGACTATGAGAATAAGGCTACAATAAACAAACGACATAGCACTGTACGACTGCTTCAGGTGATGCAAGTACATGAATATTGCAAGTTTTTTAAGATGTCTTCGACAGTTTAGAAGTTCTGGCCACAGGGGCTTGGTTTCGGGTTTTTGAGTGACATATGACATCAGTAAACAACCACAACACTATAAATTAAGTATTCGTATACATTCTAAAACCTTATAAAAAAATCGGTGTTATCGATGTATAAAGTGTTGTGGTTGTTTACTGATGTCATATGTTACTCAAAAACCCGAAACACCGAGCCCTGTGGTTTTGGCCAGGAAAAGAAATTGCCATTCATAGAAGGAGAGTTCGAAGAGGAAACATTTTTTTCTCATGATATAATTTATTTATTAATTTATCAGGTAACAATCGGGAACAATTAAACTTTGACCAATTGGAACAAGGTGTGGATCGTGAAATCTTTAAAAACAAAAACAAAAAACCGAAAATGGTGTTTTAATTATTCAAGATCCAACCAAAAGTTGAATCACATCCATGGAGCAATGTAAATAGTGAAATAATCGTAACGGGCACTAAACTATGTGGCGCCGTTTTACTATTTATTCCCATTTGGTGATATCACCTATTCGAATAAGTGATATCACCTATTCGTCTCATTAAGTGATATCACCTATTCGAATAGGTGATATCACCTATTCAATCAGTGATATCACCTATTCGAATAGGTGATATCACCAATTCATTTTTCAAATAAGTGATATCACCTATTCGAATAGGTGATATCACCCATTCGAATAGGTGATATCACTTAATGAGACGAATAGGTGATATCACTTATTCGAATAGGTGATATCACTCATTCGAATAGGTGATATCACCAATTGGAATAGGTGATATCACTTATAAAATTCTTAAGTGATATCACCTATTCGAATAGGTGATATCACCTTTACGAATAGGTGATATCACTTATGAAATTTTATAAGTGATATCACCTATTCCAATTGGTGATATCACCTATTCGAATGAGTGATATCACTATGGGGCGCCGTTTTACTATTTATTCCCATTTGGTGATATCACCTATTCGTTTCATTAAGTGATATCACCTATTCGAATGAGTGATATCACCTATTTGAATTGGTGATATCACCTATTCGTTTCAATAAGTGATATCACCTATTCGAATGGGTGATATCACTTAATGAAACGAATAGGTGATATCACTTATTCGAATAGGTGATATCACTCATTCAAATAGGTGATATCACCTATTCGAATAGGTGATATCACTTTAAAAAGTTCTTGAGTGATATCACCTATTCGAATAGGTGATATCACTCATTTGAATAGGTGATATCACCAAATGGGAATAAATAATAAAACGGCGCCCCAAACTGTACTAAACGTGGTTAAAAGCAGCCTGATCACTAGGCCCTACTAAGTAGAAAAATAAATGTTCCTTGCAAATGTTAGATTTGTCTAACCATAACCTGCAAGCGCAATTTATAAATCACAATACAAGCAGGACGCACGAGCCTATGAACCTGCGTAATGACTGTATTAATTGTACTTTAAATCATTTTCAACCAATGGCAGTTGTTGAAAATCGGCTTGGACAACGTCAGCATGATAAACTATACGACGTAGTTCGTTAAATAAACTGATAGGAAATCAGCTGATACTAAAACATTGGCCAGTTACACCTGTGTAAATAATACCTACATGTAGAGTACACGAGGTAGTGATTTACAGGTGTGTTTACACTACTAACAATATATCATCCTCATTAACACGAGTGTAAATTACTCCCTCCTCTATCGATTCCCCACATCGTTTTGACACATTTAAAATAAAATATCTCGTCGCCGCGCGCCCTCCTGTCACTACATAACATTTATAATGGTGCAGACATATCGGAGGTAAACATGTTTTGTTTATATCCCTATATTATCTTTATAGAGCGTACTTGCTCACAAGTTTATCAGAGATAGCCTATGACGTAAAGTCAAATCCTTATCTTCGACTGGTTGGCACCTCGTCCAAATCCTTGCCATTTGACCTCATCTCTATTACCCTCTTTATAAATCGACTTTTAACCAAGCATTTGAGATAAAGACCAAATACACATTACAGTGTAAAGTAGACGAGGACCAATTAAGAGAACATAACGTTTCATAATTCACTGCAGAACAATAATTATATCGTCTTTTTTCGACGACAGAACAAAATAACGAAACACGCAGCGCGAAATAACGAAAATCAGATGAGATAACATCACTGTTGGTCCAAAGTATTTCACCTTGCTGTTTATCGTTATTTCGCCCTGCTGCGCGAGATAACGATATATAATCTTCGTTTTGTTGATTCCGCGGAGCGAGATTACGATGGTCATCGTTTGCTTTTGCCGCGAAAATATTCTTATCGTCTTTTCATTTCGCAAGGCGACAAAGAGAAAACTCTCGCTGGTTTGCAATCAGATGACGATAATTAACAATGGTTAGCATGACGTAATATTAACGATAAACAGCGGTTCAATGGTACATTTTATCATTATATTGTTCTGTCGCTCTTAACAAGCTGATATAACGCAATGTCGTATATATAAGTCGCCAGAGGAGAATATTACATATAATACATAGTCTTCCTTACACTACTCAGCCGCCAGAGAAGGAAAATATTACATATAATACATAGTCTTCCTTACACTACTCAGCCGCCAGAGAAGGAAAATATTACATATAATACATAGTCTTCCTTACACTACTCAGCCGCCAGAGAAGGAGAATATTACATATAATACATAGTCTTCCTTACACTACTCAGCCGCCAGAGAAGGAGAATATTACATATAATACATAGTCTTCCTTACACTACTCAGCCGCCAGAGAAGGAGAATATTACATATAATACATAGTCTTCCTTACACTACTCAGCCGCCAGAGAAGGAGAATATTATATATAATACATAGTCTTCCTTACACTACTCAGCCGCCAGAGGAGAATATTATATATAATACATAGTCTTCCTTACACTACTCAGCCGCCAGAGGAGAATGTTATATATAATACATAGTCTTCCTTACACTACTCGGCCGCCAGAGGAGAATATTATATATAATACATAGTCTTCCTTACACCAATCCCTACTCATCCACGAGTTTCGCTCTCACAAAATGTTCTAGTGCGGACTCCACTGATTTCGGAGATGCTGTTAATTTTGAAAATATAATACTGCTCAAACTTAATGTGAAGAAATAATGTCTCTAGAAATGTGTCTAGTATGTATCAATATCCTTACAGCTGGTGTGCGAATTTGACCTCCTCTGCTAGATAACTATAGACTCGTTCTATATATTTTGATAACACGAACACGGGGACTTGAGATGTGTAACCCTCCGTGTTCATTAACCTCTAAAACGTTTGTAAAGGTGCTATATGATAGGTCTTAATACAACGGAGACGGATTAATATAAGTTTTTAAAAAACTTGTTTCTGAATCCATTTCATGCTGTATTTTTTTCTGATTGTGTCTACTTTTCATGTGTTACCAATGAATGAATAAAATAAAGTTTACATTAATACATCTAGACTGTAACACGTTCCCATTTCCTTGTGAATGAGAAGTACTTTAAAAGCATGCCGATATAATATTCATCGTCTGATACCCCCGGCCGATTGCACTACATAACGCTGCAAGTGGCAATGCAAGCGATCGTGGGTGGCCGACAATGGACAGTATATAATGAATAAATTAACGAACATGTTGATAGTAATTTTATTTTAATTTCTGAATTTCGATTTATATGTTTATCCGAACTTTAGATACGATTTTAGTCGTTGTGGGTTTACAATATCTGTGCTGGAACTAGAACGATGACGTCAGTACATTTGCAGAGCGTGTTGTTGATATTTCGTGCCAATTTAGTCTCATTATAAGTTGTCTGTTATGTGTAAACGTATACTTTCCTTATGTACTAAATAGATAAAAACAACATGGACACTTTCAGTGGTATTATTGAGATCGTACATTGGTTTTGGTGATATATTGTATAAAATGTTCCGAAAAATAAACTATTTTTAGTAATCATGTCAAATGTATTTATCAATTAAAAAAGATCTGAATTGGTCGCGATTTTCCAAGCTCGTTTGTTGATCTGACGAGAGGTCATTTATTTACCTTATAAAGTGGATAAATAGTTAAAAGGATAAAATCGCAGAATATCTCCAAAAGAGAAGCAGTTGACATGCATTTCACATACTTTATGTGTAAATTGGATTATTGCAGAAAATTGCGTAACAGTCAGTGCGTGGTGCCAGTTAATCACCAAGGAATAATAAAAATGACATGACCACAATATGCTGGTGATAATGAAGCATACCCCTTTAATTACGAGTCATATTCAATATGGACCAGCATTAAAGATTCAGTGGCATTTTAAGTGTCTGCTTCCGATTTTAGTGGAGCCACACCACAGCTTCCGTAAAAAGTCCCCCGACCTCTACTCCGTCACATGATTGAGTACGGACTGCGTGAATATTACACAACATTCGTGAATAATTAAAATCGACCAGGAGCTTTGTTTACCTAAAGCAACGATTTTCATCTTTAAGCGGAACAAGTGTTCCCTTGGTTACCCACGACAGCATAAGACGAGACCTCCAACTGGTTCCCAAAACGACCACAGACTTAATCATGATTAATGCATAAGGACCAAAATAGCCCTGCTCTAAGGCATTTGTTACCGACGTAATCGACTTGTATTGGTAAGCTACTCGTGTTTACAGTTTCCAATAGAACATGGGTTTAACTGTCTGCATACGATTGCATATATACATGATGCAAACCTATTACATCAAAATACTAACTGGAAACGCGAGCGCATTCAAATCACATATTATCTATATAGCTGTTTCCGGAATATGAGGGTAACACATGTTAATTATGTAATACTGTACACTTTATAGACGTATCAATGTTTACTGGTGAAATCATCAGTCCAACATGTCATGATTAATGCTGGGTAAAATTAGTAGCATTCAAATAAATGTTTGGTGTCGTTTTCAGGAAATCCATCCATTGCATCAATCTAATCATGCATGTCTATAATAATCATTTGAAATCGATGTATATTACGAATCAAATTTTAATTAGTAATTAACACAAATATTAGGCATGTGTGGCATTAAGCATTATTTTATACTGATTATTATCAACAACTGGAATTTTTTTTAAGTTCGTCTTAGGCTGAATTAATTGATTTGGATAGTATAAAATTTATTTTTATTCTACTTTTTAAAATTTCTTTTTTTTTAATTTTCCCAAATTGTTATATGTTCTCTTATTTGATCAAGACATTTGAGAAACAAAGATGTATAGATCTATCCTACAGATAGTAGTCACAATTATTTCCCCGTGAGTTATGTACATTGTATACACAAATACTAAACATGAATGAAGTATCTTAAAATTCTTGCTGCACTTTGAGAAATATTTTTTTTGGAATTCATACTTTATATCATTATAACTTACCAATATTCCATGACAGTTGGTTATCAGTGTCAGCACTGAAAACAAATACCACATACATTCCATCTTTAACATGTTTCGGTATCACAAGAGAAAATATATTTTGCCAGAATACTCGGCAGCATCTCCGGTTTTTATCACATTGCTAATTAGGTATGCAAGTGTCAGGGGTCAAATATTCCGTGCGAGATTAACCGAGATTGTGCGAGACTGTGGACCAGCTGAATTGCCATCATTTGAGCGTTTGAAGAGAACCTGATTCTGCAGGTAACATAGTGAACATTTACGGAACCAGGACGCTATTCTTGTCAATGGAAAAAAACGCGAACTCCTCAATAATGGCATCAATATTTTGATTAGAATACTGCATTTTTGTGGACATGGAGGTTCTATATAGCATTGACGTCGAAAGTGACGATGCACAGAAAGACTGGTTGACAGAAGAAAAGTTTTGTTGTTGCCTGTCATGCCAGAATCTAATGTGTATTTGTAAACAAAGCACAAGCACATCTGAAAAGGACGCAGCCGGGTAAGTCTTGATCATCATTCGTGACGTTATCAACCTGTGTAAACAAAACGCGGTTTTAACGTTTATTTAACGGATATAACCGATAGTTTTGTTATTTTTCGAACCTCTAAATCTTATCGATAGATTGAAAAAACGCAGATCTTCAAAAAGCATGCTTTCATTGTGTATTTCAGTAAGTTTAATGCCGTATACGAAGTAATTGTATTTGATCTGGACAAGCCATGGGAGTTTTTCACAGTGATGACAAGTGCAGTATCTATAACTGGGATGACTTGGGACAGGACAGGCACACGTCTTCTCATCACAGACATGGACGGGCAATGTCAAGTGTGGCAGATGGAGGTAAGCAAGCAAATACAAGTGTAGTAGGACGAGTCGGGGCTCCGGGCGTAACACACACCGCTCCGGCTATTAGTATGTCCCGAAGTCCCGCATCGCCTAGTGTTATCAACCCAGGTTCGGTTAGGTTCTAACACTTGTCGGATATTGAAGAGATAACAAACTACATGATTTTAAAGTTAATGATATTTAATACGGGTCGATGAATTATGTACAGATGAAAATACGTTCACACACAAATAACTATATACATTAGATCAGCCCACGGACCCCTCCCTTGGTCATGATCTTACAGGAGCTTGACTCCCGCGCCACCTAACATTATGACCCTGCCTAAGCTCAAGTACCCCTCTGCTACCTATCCAGCTAAGCGAAGGCCTGTTGAAATGTGGCACACCTCCGGAAACAAATCCGTTCGACTACCCACTGAGCGAGCCAGACACCCGAATATATACCCGAGATTGCGCCCCAGGCATGCTCGTGCGAATCTATTTATAAACAGCTACAACTGGATAAGCAATAACAGGGTCAGCCAGACATGACCTGGTGACATCACAATCCCCTCAATCGTCGTCGAGCTGACTGGTAACAAAGTAACATAATATCTAATACTGTACGTTGTTTTTACGATGCTTAGTTTTAATCAGTCCCTGAAATCCTCTCCTACTACACACCTCCCTTCTTTAAAAAACCGAGGCACTACGTATACTCTGACTTCTTAAATATCAATATCCACCCCAAAAAATATTTATATACACTCTATGTACAAAATGTACATGTTTTATGATTACAATATACCGACTGTTCATATTAAGATACACAGTGCTGCAATTAATGTATGAATGTCATTCTCAATCACGTGTCACATAATGTCCGGAAATACAATTGGCTTCTCTTCCTTTGGCTGTCCTCATCCCCTCGTCCGTATATAACCGGTTGTGGTCGCACCAGTGGTTCTTAGGATCACATCCTCATCCTGACATTGATACACAGGAGGGGGAATGATGCCAACACCCTCCTCAGCCACCTGGCGACGCCGCTCCTGGCTCGCAACCTCCCTGGCTCTCTCCCTCCTTGAGTTCATGGGCCCACTAGGCATCAAACTCCCTCCTGTGGGGATGTATTTCCTATTTTCCCCTGTCACCACTCTCGATTGCCTGACCGCCTCTCCTGCTTCCTCCCTTCCAAGTTGATGTTGCCGCATATAATGTCGGAACAGTTGTTGTTTATGTATACGAAAGTGCCCACACCTTCCACACTGAAACTTGTCCAGTTCTGGAAGGTGTATGGCATTCCAGTGAGTCTTCAGCTTCTTATAGGTATTGTACAACCTCCCCGTTGTGGCACACACCTCCACTGGACACACCATCCCTCCCAGGGACCCATGCTGCCCTGACATCATCATCCAAACCTTTAAGGTCCTCATCCGCCACCATAAGATTGAGTATATCCATCCTGCAATTTTCCAACCAATTATGTTACAAACTAACAAATATTACAAAAAAACAAGCACTTCCTGTTTACTCTATGGGGAGAATATCACTTTGGGTTTGACCACCCTCCCAGCCCTTGTCCGAACAGGTGAGTACACTTCATCTGGGGTGTTCTCACACTCCAGTTCCCTAGAAGTGTCAGGAGTACCTGAGGCGGGAAAATCCTCCAACTGTGGACCAGGGGCGCTAACCCCTTCCGCCCAACAATCAGGAACAGATACCCCTTCATAAGGCTTCATATCATCCACATGTATGTGGCATTTTCTACCCCCAGGGGATTTTTGAACCTCGTACGTGACCTCTGATACTTTCCCTGTAACCTTATATGGCCCAGTCCACCCCAGCCCCAGTTTATTATTTAAACTTGGCGGGTACCACCTCCAGATAAAATCCCCTTCTGTATATTTCCGTGCTTTCAGACCCCGGTCATAATAATTCTTCTGTCTCTCTGCAGCCTTACCCAAATTCACCCTTACAGTACTAAAAGCATCTCTCATAGTGTTCTGCAGCCATTCTACATACACATTTGGACAATGTCCCCCCTCACAAGTATCTGGTCCTCCCACAACAATATCCAAAGGTAGAGTTATTTCCCTTCCCAACATTAACAGGTTAGGACTGCACCCAGTGCTGCGCTGCGCAGAAGATCTATAGGCCATTGTGATATAAGGGAGATGATCGTCCCAGTCATCTAGATGTTCATTCACAAACATGGACAACATTTGCAGAATAGTACGGTTAAGTCTTTCCACAAGACCGTCTGATTGGGGATGATAGGGGTTGGTTCTTGTCTTATCCATCCCCAGTTTCTAACAAAGGTGTGAAAATAATTCCCCCTCAAACTCAGGACCCTGGTCTGTATGTATCTGGTTAGGGACCCCAAATCTACCAATGAATTCAGTACAGAGTTTGTCCGCTACAGTAAGAGCTGTGTGATTAGGGACTGCATATGCTTCCACCCATTTCGTATAATAATCGCTGACTACGATTATGTAAAGATTGCCATTCTCTGTTTCTTTCAGGCCTCCAAGAATGTCCAAAGCTATTCTGTCCATCGGCTTAGATACTTGGTCAATAGTGGGAGTAAGCGGTGATCTCCCCTTCCCAGGTCCTGGTTTGCGGCGTGCACACTGTTCACAGGTTTTGCACCATCTTGCTATATCATCACAGTAACCTGGCCAGAAAAACCTTTTTTCCGCACACTATCGATGGTTCTGTCTCTTCCGAGATGACCCCCAATTCTCGTATTGTGTAGATGTTTGAGAATCTCCTCCCTCAAGTTCTGTGGCGCTATGATCTGGAAATGGTCCTCCGCCCCCTGTAAACAGAGCAATCCTTCCCTAAATACCAACTGTTCCCACATCTGACAGTATACCCTCACTTCATACGGATAGGGTCCCATATCCTTTCTACAGGGTTTATGGCTCAAATTAGACTTTAAGTTTATAACTTGTCTGATTGAAACATCCTCCCTCTGCCACTGTTTCAGCTGATCAACCCCCCAGCTTTCTACCCAATTGCTCTCTTCTACTGAGAAAAGCCCACCTTCCAGTCTACCTGTCACACCATCAGATAGCGAACCATCTTCGTGGGAGACCCTCCCCACCCTAGAGCCCCCTTCTTCTGATTCCTTTTTGACTACTGGCCTTGTTATCTTCCCTGAACACTGTGGACAATCATTGCGCTTACACGGTCTATTTGGTCTCCTGGATAAGCTGTCTGCATTAGAGTGCTGAGCCCCAGGTCTATGTCTGATTTCACAATCAAACATCTCTATGACTGTTAACCACCTAGCCAGCATTCCTTCAGGATCTTTGAAATTTCTTAACCAAATAAGGGATGCATGGTCTGTTCTTACTGTAAACCTCTTGCCTAACAGGAAATGTTTGAAGTGTTTGAGAAATGTTACTAGAGCAAATAACTCCTTGTGGGTTGTGCAATAGTTTCTCTGTGCCCTATTTAAGGTTTTACTGGCATAGGCTATCACCACTTCCTTCCCTCCCTGTGCCTGTGACAGTACGGCTCCTACCCCTGTATTGCTGGCATCTGTGTCGAGGATGAAAACCCCTTGGTTACTGGGATAGGCTAAGACTGGAGCACTAGTTAGGCGTACTTTGAGTTCGTTGAATGCCTGAGTGCATTCCTCCCCCCAATGAAATGTCTTCTTTTTCTTTGTCAGATCTAAGAGAGGGGAGACAACTGTCGAAAAGTCGGGTATAAACCGGCGGTAGTATCCAGCTAGACCCAAAAAGCTGCGAACCTCTGAACAGTTTCCTGGCCGGGGCAACTCCATCACTGCTTTAACCTTTTCAGGGTTACAACTTATGCCAGCTTCTGATACTATATGCCCTAGATATTCTACCTGCGTCTGGAATAAAGTGCATTTCTTAGGTTTCAATGTCAAATTTGCTTTCCTCATACACTCAAACACCTCTGTCAGATTTGTCATAGCCATGTCGAAAGTTGACCCAAACACGATTACATCATCTAGGTAGCATAAACATTTTGTCCACTGCAGACCCCCTAGTACCAATTGCATCATGCGCGAGAATGTTGCCGGTGCATTACACAACCCAAAAGGCATGACTTTAAATTGATAGAGGCCCTTGTGGGTTGCGAACGAAGTCTTGCTCTTGTCTGATTCATCCATACTACATTGCCAGTAACCGCTGGCCAAATCCAGGGTACTGAACCATTTAGCCCCATGCAACGTGTCCAGAGCATCATCTATAAGGGGGAGTGGAAACGCATCTTTCTTTGTTACAGCGTTCAATTTGCGATAATCTACGCAAAACCTTACTGACCCATCCTTCTTTGTTACCAATACTACTGGGGCAGCCCAGGGACTTGTACTAGGTTCTGTTATCCCTTTCTCTAACATACCCTCCAGCTCCCTTTCTACCACCTCATTTTGAGCAGGTGCCAATCTCCTTGGGGGTATCTTTATAGGTCCAGCATCCCCTGTGTTTATGTAATGCTTTGCTACATCTGTCTGACCTATTTTCCCTTCAGGACTTAAAAATAAATCCTGGTAGTCCCTTAATAAGGTCCCTACTCTTCCCCTTTCTTCTGTGGTAAGTTTATCAGATGTTCTATCTAAGACTTGTTGTAAGTGAGGAGGAAGTTCTGAGGCCACTTGTTCTGGTCCACTGTCTATATTATAGACCTGTTCAACCGCACAGACCTCCCCTATATATGTGTTCTGTTGTAGAGTTATGGGCCTTGATGTCATGTTTATAACGGACAAAGTTACAGGTTCCTTAGCTTCACCTGTGGAGGCTATTACTGTTCTGGCTAACATTAAGTTCTTCTTGGTTATAAAGTTGCCGGGCTCTACTACACCTACTCCTTTCCCTACACTACCATCTACATAACCAGGGAAATATACTTCAGAGTGTTTAGGGATCACTGTAGTCTCACCAACCCTAGTCCGGGCACACTGAACCTGTTTACCTGAGGTGATTTCTACCCGACACCCTCCTAACTTCAGTGTACTGGACCCAAAATGCACCTCCCCATCATGTGCCTTCAGAAAATCAATCCCTATAATACCATCATGCCCCTCTATGTTTGCAACCACCGTGTCAAACTCATAATAGCGGCTCCCCACCTTGAATGTTAACATAGCCTTTCCTAAAACTTTTAACCCATTGCCAGACGCAGTTGTCAGCCGTAGGTTACAGCTTCTCAACTCAGGCCTCACTGCCAGTTTACTGTACATATCCGGTGTAATTATAGAAACCGATGAACCTGAGTCTATCAGACAATTGATCCTGGTACCACTCACTATTGTTTCTATATACAGACTAGGCTGAATAGAATTAAGCATCACTAATGGCCCTTCTCCCTCCTCCTCAACTACCAACTGGGCTGAATGTCTGGGCCCGACCCCAGCCCTGTCTAGTTTCCCTGTTCCTTTCCCTCTTCCACTTCACTCTCCCCTTTGTTTTTACAGTCATACTACATATGGCCTAATCTCCCACATGCATAACACACCACCTGACTTAGATCCCTTCGCCCCCTTTTACTATTTCTGGCATACCGTTGTAACAGGGTTTTGTTCAAGTTCTCAAACTGTTCTAACAATAAAGTTTTCAATTCATCCCCCATATATGAAACAGGGCCACCCTTTTCTGTATCGGTCTGACTCACAGATTGTACATTGTGGAGACTTTGCATAAGTTCCTCCTCCCTGGGTTTCCTACTGGAGACCCCATGTCTATTTTGAAAAGACTTGTGTTCTATTGCCCTGCTAACAGCCTCCTCCAGGGTAGTGGGATGACTAAATTGCACATACTTCTGCATTTCATAACTACCCAGCCCCTCCACAAACTGCTCAATAGATCTCCTTTCTACCTCCCTTGATGACAAGTCCGGAAAAGCTAAAGTAGACAAGTTCCTTAAGGCTTCTCCATAACCTACTAGGGACTCCTTCCCTACCCTCCGCCTACTTCTGAATTCACTCCGCTGTGCATACTCCCGGCCAGGGGGTGAAAACCTTTGTATCAGGGCCTGCTTTAACTGAACATAATCACTACGCTGATTAACTGATAGTTGTGACAGGACATGAACGTCATTTCCCCTTAGACACATAGCCAACTGTTGGGCCTGTTCATACCCATCCCACCTATTCCACTGTGCTACATGCTCAAAATGGGTAAGAAAATCCATAAAATTGACCTAACGACTGTCAAAAGCTTGAGGCTCCTTCTCTTTCCTTCTCCGTAATCTACCGTAAGCTGAATTATCTCCCCTTGGACCACCCATTTCAAATCCTAATGTAGGTCTACTTTGGTCACTGTAGGGTAAGCTCCCCTCATTAGGCCTCATACATCTTGATTGTACCCCCTCTGGTGTATGAGGTGCTGTTCTATTCCCATAAATATAGCCAGGTGCCTGATATGGGGTTGACCTTCCCAATGACCTTAACCCTTGCAACCCAAGACTATCCCCAGCTGGAAAATAATCCTGTGGACTACAATGTAAATCAGGCTTTGGAGTACTAGTTATCTTTGGAGATGGTGTTCTATCAACATATGAATCAGCAAAAGTGACCCTGGGTCCTATTCCATAATTAAGGGTATCAGATCTAGTTGGGCCTAAGTGATCTCCTGTTCCTAAACAATATCCAAGAGTGTTGTCTGACTCGTGGCTAAATTCCCAACCACTCTGTGTTTGCCTGTCATACTCCCCAGAATCTAAACAATGACTGTGAGAGGCACCTGACTGGTCCTGAGGGATATGTCTATCTCCGGCCCATTTTTCCCCCTGGTACGGATGTGCCAAATCTGACAACAGGTGGGAAGTCCGAGTATCCTCCAACCCTCTATGCTTTCCCTGTTCCTAAGTATCATCACACCTTAAATGAGGACTCTGCCTTTTCTCTGACCCCTCTGCCCCTCATGTGGCTGAGTACAAGTATATCTTAAATGAGAGCTCTGAGTTTCCTCTGACCCCCTCTGCCCCTCATTTGGCTGTGTACTAGCATATTTTAAATGAGAACTCTGAGTTTCCTCTGACCCCCTCTGCCCCTCATGTGGCTGAGTGCTACACAACCCTGAATGGGAATTTTGGGTTCCCCCTGGTCCCATCTGTCTCTCAAAGG
The DNA here is from genome assembly GCF_902652985.1 of Pecten maximus. Taxonomy (NCBI): domain Eukaryota; kingdom Metazoa; phylum Mollusca; class Bivalvia; order Pectinida; family Pectinidae; genus Pecten; species Pecten maximus. The sequence goes on along the minus strand of NC_047020.1, from coordinate 25,580,510 downwards.
ATAGGGCACTGCCAGATACATTTGCATCTTCTGGTCCCTTCAAGGCCCCCTTTCCCTTGGATCTAGCTCCCCCAAAACCCTCTTCCCTATGTAGGGAATTGCTGTACTGTGTCTCTGATATCATGAATCTATGAGCACTTATGTCCGGAATGGGAAAATTGAAATTGTTCCTTAACTCATCACTGAAATGTATACCACTATCAGCTGGTAAGCCTGTATGTCTATGACCTATGTCTGGCTCAAAAGGAACAAATGATGTCAAGTAAGTTAGCCCTACATTTGCCCCAAGAATAGTACTGTCCATACCCATATTCTCTGTAGGTGTTGACTCCCTTTCTACTACTACCATTATATCATCAGGAACAAAGTCCCTGGAACTATCCTGAACTAGATGACTAGATGATGGAGACATATTTTGCTCATTCCTGTTAGCTATGGGCTGATCTACCCGATTATTACCTGCCCTCCTAAATAACCTCTCCCTCATATTTCCAAAGAACCTCTCCATATTGACAAAGGAAAATACAACAATGAAATATAAGATAATGTATATATACAATAAGTATCTCTCCAACAACCGACAGTTTCAATTGGTCACATGGCACCAGTCTGTAGTAGGATGAGTCGGGGCTCCGGGCGTAACACACACCGCTCCGGCTATTAGTATGTCCCGAAGTCCCGCATCGCCTAGTGTTATCAACCCAGGTTTGGTTAGGTTCTAACACTTGTCGGATATTGAAGAGATAACAAACTACATGATTTTAAAGTTAATGATATTTAATAAGGGTCGATGAATTATGTACAGATGAAAATACGTTCACACACAAATAACTACACTTCTGTATATACATTAGATCAGCCCACGGACCCCTCCCTTGGTCATGATCTTACAGGAGCTTGACTCCTGCGCCACCTAACATTATGACCCTGCCTAAGCTCACGTACCCCTCTGCTACCTATCCAGCTAAGCGAAGGCCTGTTGAAATGTGGCACACCTCCGGAAACAAATCCGTTCGACTGCCCACTGAGCGAGCCAGACACCCGAATATATACCCGAGATTGCGCCCCAGGCATGCTCGTGCGAATCTATTTATAAACAGCTACAACTGGATAAGCGACAATAACAGGGTCAGCCAGACATGACCTGGCGACGTCACAATCCCCTCGATCGTCGTCGAGCTGACTGGTAACAAAATAACATAATATCTAATACTGTACGTTGTTTTTACGATGCTTAGTTTTAATCAGTCCCTGAAATCCTCTCCTACTACACAAGGGAAAACAACCATATTGTTACTTCTATAATACCAATGCAGATATATATATTATCTTTAAAAAAAAAAAAACTAGCTCTTTAACTTATTTTTTGTTTACTTTGCAGGATTTCTTTATCAACAGATGGAAGTTACTTGGAAGGTCATCAATTCCTGGAGAAGAGATTTTGGCCATGGCATGGTTCCATACAGGTGTACAGGTACATAGTAACACTGAAAGATTTTAACATCTGGGGTATTGCAGAGTTATTTAATGGAATGGATGCAGGCTTAAAGCCTCTGTGTCCATATCATATTGCACCTGAAAAATAAGTGACACACTATTTACTACGAATGAAGAAAACAGACTGTAATGATTATTACCTTATATATATAGTAAGATACTAATACCAGTAACAGGACTTTGTTGAGTACATTCACTGTTTACAATAACAGGTGTGGCAGTAATATTTGCTTGAGTACAAAGAATGAATAAAAAGCATTTTTCACAAAGAGAAACTATTTGATATAAAAAAGTATTATTTTCTATGATTCAAATATGAATGCTATAAACAATATTTAATGTTGAATGATTTTAAAATTCATTGAGATCATGAGCCTGTGAACAAAGTGACTGAAAATACACTTTTTACGGAAGTTCCCATATAATTAACTTTGATTCCTATGATAAAAAATAATTCATTTTAAAATGTAGGCAGTGTTACTTTATTTAAAATTTAATGAAATTAGTAATAATTTCATAATGATCACTAATGATCTTTTGAACAGATAAATTTCAATCCTGAAAAGAGGGATGCTGTAACCTACACTGAGAAATTCCTGCGGTCAAAGTTCACACCGACCCTGACGCATTTCGGAGGACAGCCGTTAGACGGTTGGTTGGCAGTCACAGCATCAGGACTGGTACGTGGTAGTCTGTTAAAAAGATACCTTTGTTGGTTCATCTATAGATCTACTCCAACATTGTTGGAGGATAACACGGCGAGAAACTTATGACAGGCGCTGTGAAACCTCTAACTTCCTAAGGTGGATTTACACTGCGCAGAATATCAAATTTTCAAAGTCAGAATTTTGATCCTGTCAAGCAGCTATTTTAAGTTTAAGTGTTTAACAGAGTCATATTATTGCCTCTTTTTCATGAATCCATCCATCATTAAATCAACAAAAATAGCTCTCAAAGACACAAAATCATGATTATTTACATTTCCTGGCTTCATTCCAGTAACAACTCAGATTAAAAGTGGCAGCCTGGTAAATACAAAAATAGAATATAAGGCAAAAACAAACGAAAAGCTATTTGCTTTGCACTTTATATTTGTTCTGCTTGATACACACATTCGGTATTTTTTTCAACCAGCACCGCCATATTCGAAATACGGTAGGTTACGTGAAGTGGTGGTGGAATGGTGTAGCAAAGTGTTTTGTGTCAAAGTATTATTAATTTGGTGTGAATTAGTGATTGGACTGTTAAATGGGATATATAATACCTAAATTACACAGCGTTGTCACAAAGTTTAGACTTATGAATACTGATATTATCGTCTCTTTCTTTCTGTCCTAAAATCAGGGCGGAACTTGCACAGTGTCAAATAGGGTTCGGTTGCTGAAGGTCAGTTGGCATCGGAACCAAAAAATAGCCAGAAACCTTCAGCTAGCTGAAGTACTATAGATCAAAAGAATAATTGATAATATACACATATTCACCAAAGCTAGTGTGTTGGGTTAATCACAAGTGAACCCGACAGTTATTTAACATTGAATGATAGACCAAACTGAGTTGTGTATGATTAAAGTGAGTGAGGGATACATCAAACAGTTGTGTATAATAAAGGTGAGTGAGGGGTACAGCAAACAGTTGTGTATGATTAAGGTGAGTGAGGGATACAGCAAACCGTTGTGTATGATTAAGGTGAGTGAGGGATACAGCAAACCGTTGTGTATAACTGAGGGATACCCCAAATGGGTACATCAAACTTAATATGATTCAAATCATAGCAGTTTGATACAGATTTCTTCTGAGCTTTAGCATTATGTATATTGAAATTATATATATATTGTACTATCACTACTGGTTAAAGACCCTATGGGCATTTTGTTACTCAAAGATGACTTGCATGAGAAAGTAAAGGAAATATTTCCAGTATATATTCATAGTACTGCATGCTTGTTCTTTGTCTACATTACACATTACTCATCAGTTTGTTTTAATTCCACAGATCAGTGTCGGTGTGATCAATCAGCAGGATCAGAGTATTATGACAGCCAAGGCCAGTCTGGGAGGTAATCACCTGCGCCTCAGCCTGGCCAGCATTGCTCACACAGGCACAGGTGAGGTAATGGTGGCAACTGCGGACGGACAGCTGTCTTCTACCATACAGTGTTTCCTGGTGACAGTAAGAGTCACACAGAATGCGGTCAAGGTTACAGCCAAAGCCAGTTCCAGTCTTTACATGAAAAGTCAGATGGACTATGGTGGCCAGGATAGTCAGAAGATGATGGTTTCTCATATACAGTTTCTCAATGCAGAGAGCAGCGACACGCTGATTCTTTGTTGTGGTAGTCAAGGTTACAGCTGTCTGGAGGTTTGGCAGCTTATTGACCAGCACATCCCACTCAACAAACTGTTTCAGATGAGTTCAGACACTGCCTACAAGATCCCGAAGTGGATGCACAAGGCTACCATCCCTCATGCTTCCTATCTCTCGGCCATTGCTGGCCCAACACTTCCTATGAGTAAGACCTTCATGGAGACTGGGTTCTCCCCGTACATCGCTGTGGCATACAGAGACAGCACTATCAAGCTCATCCACCGATACACACATCAGGTTATTCACACATACTTTGATGCACTCGGTGCTGCCAATCAAAGTGTCAGTCCTTCAAAACGACAAAAACTGACGATTCATGCTTCTAATATGATTCAGACACTGAGTGGGTGTGGTTTGGTAGCATTACACGATGGAAAGGTGTCTGTGTTACGTGTGTACAATATGCGTGATGGAATGATGGCGATGAATCCATCTTACGTGTGTCTGCTGCTGGAGTATGCCATGTTTACAGGCCAGGATTGGTGGGATGCCATGCTAGCAGTGAAACAAAGTATGTCTAATATCATCCCAGTGGTAATATCAAACTTGTTCAATGTCAGATTTCATGTTAAGTCTATGATTTATTTGTATGAATAGTAACTTACCAGGTACTAGGCCTAGTCTTCTCATTGACTGTTACACCATATTGATACCAATGGAAACCATTTCTTGTCAAATTAATCCTGTTTTATAAGATTAGGACAAATTCAAACAACATGGTGATATTTTCAATATTTTTAAGTATCATTACTTGTTTAGAATGATTGATCTTCTCTTTTCATGGTTAGACTAAAGGCGCAAAAGCATGGTGGTATGATACTTTGATTGGTTTGGTTATTTTCAATAATTAATACATGGGGATGCTTTGGTGGATGCCGACATTGTTATTTCACTATACAATAAATGTACATTATAAACAGCCAATTTCATGTGTGAAACAAATTTATGATGTAAGACAATGAAGCAATTCCTAATATTTCCTGCTGCAAAATAGAATTTACTAAGGAGAATCAATGATATAAGCTGGGTAATATGAAAAAGTATGTTTTACAACAAAATTTACTTGCAAATTGAAAAAAATGTAAATGTTGGAATGACAAAACTGTATGAGGTGCAGCTTAAAATATTTTCCATTAATAACAAAAATTGAATCAAATTTTTTCGAAGTGTTACCAGGTATTCACCTGTCCGTCTATCACAGTTTTGGTTTAAGAAGAAACTTTGTCATGCATTCATTACTACAGATGTAGTTTAAGGATTCATGTATTTTCTCGAATTAAGTCAAATACATGGCAGACTGTGTAGCAGTCAAATTGTTGTTGTTTTTTCAACCACCTGTTTTGGATTTTGGCTAAATTTTGTGTTAAGTCCCATCTCTATCAAAGTGGAATTGGGGGCATACATGTTTCATAAACATATTCTTGTTATTTATTGATTAATGGAACAAACAAAACAGCCACCCTTGTATCAGCCAGCTTGCTCCAGTGTCTCGTCCCAGTATTGTTTTCCAGCTCACTTCAACACTACCTACCTGGTATTAAGCCAACTTGTTCCAAAATCATATTTCAATTTAATTAAATTTGCTTTATTTTACAGACACTATTGATGGAATCAGCCAGAAATTAACAGAGAATTATTTCAAACAAACCTACTCCATGCAGGATGTGGTCAGTATCCGCCTTGTTGCCCTCAAGGTGGCACTGTATAGTAGTGCCAACAATGGCCATCAGAGGGCCATGGACTACCATGCACGCCTGGTCCTGCAGTCCATCACAGCCTTGTTCAGGGGACTGTTGCGACCAAAGTCAGCCAACCAACAAGAGAAGGTGAATGCTGCTTCATGACACTTTGTTCAAACAAGTTATTGTAGTGAACAAACCTCAAACATAACACAAAAGTTATGAAACATTTTCTTGTGTAAATAGCAGAATTGAGGTGTACACTATTTTGCTACTGGACAGTGAGTTTTCTTCAGGTTTTTTTTGGTAGTGTGATATATATACATACAAATGAAATTAATGTTTGTTCTGAAAATTCAAATATTTTGAGAAATTATCTGATCAGTTTAATGCAGTAAGTACACAATTCCTGTATCCTTACCAGAATACAAAAGTTGTAACTATATTCAACATCTTGTTTTGCTCTACAGACACCTGCTGAGAAACTAGGAGCTTTGTGTAAAACAACAGACGGAAATCTAGAGAATATCCTACTTAATCTGGAAATTGAGGATTTCCTGATCGATTCTAGAAAGAGAGACAAAGCACAAGGATCAGGAGAAAGTATGTATAGCTAAAATATAGCTAATTTTCATATTCTATGAAATTGTTTAAAGTTTGTTGATTAATGTAACCACATTGTCTGGTGAATTTGCCATTTGAGATGGTTTTCTTCATCAATAACTAAACTCATTGTGTGCTACCACAAGCAGAAACCTTTAAATGAACAAAACCCATGTGTGAATGGTTTCCCACCGATTAAATCAAGTGTTACATGTGCAAGTGAAATTCATTTACTGCTAGTATATCATAATCTTACTCCAATTTGAAGCAAGATATTGTTAAGTTTTATGACATATTTTTCAACCTTACAGATACATGATTGTATACAGTATGTTAATGTATTTCAAATTATTTGAGGGGGAAAAAACGGAACATTATTCTGAAATAGGTTTTTCAGAAATGTAATATTTCCAAATTTATAAATATATTTTAAAAGCGCTAGACAATGAACTCTAGCTAGGGGTAAATGATGGAACAGTTTATGAGTTTTCAATATATGAAATTTGTGAAAGCTCTTTTTGAAGTTAGATACTGACCTGAATTACACTCTACTTTAGACAAGGAATTATATATTATGATTATTTATGTGTCGCCTTTTGCTAACAGGTGCTCTCCAGTCCTTGCAGCCTCTGATACAGTGGGTGGCTGATTTTACACTCCACTTGCTTGCCACTATTCCAATGTACCAATCCTACTCCAGCTTCCCAGGATCTTCCCTTCTCACCGATCGCAGCTTACTCAACACGTTACGGGAACTTCTCGTCATTGTGCGTGTGTGGGGCATCATAAGCCCGTCCTGTCTCCCTGTCTTCACAACTTCAAGTACAGACTGTCTTGCTCACTTGTTCAAGGTTGTAACCAAAGCATGGCAGTGCTGTAAGGAAGGGGGTGGGGTCGAGTGCGATGATGCCCTCCTTGACGAGTGTTGTCTCCTTCCAAGCAAAATTGTCATCCCCAGTATGAATCAGAGTTTCCGATTGGATGATTCAGGTTACAGTATATTTACCCAACCAGGCCCTCAGATGTTCAGCTTGGGAGAGGAGCCCGAATTTATGTATAACAGAAAGAAACTCAAATTTCCATTCTTATCTGATGTGCTGACCGAGAGCCAACAGAATCATGATATCATAAGACAAGTGCATCTTGGTGCTCGCCCATCTGAGGCGGTGAGAAGGTGCACAAGGTGTGGAGGATATTCTCTTATCAAAAGTCTTGGCAAATCTCCTATAATGAAGTCATGGGAAGCTCGATGGAGGAAAAACTGTTTGTGTGGGGGGCTATGGAAAGTAGAGAAATGATAATATCACTATACATGTTACTGTTTGTATACAAATGTACCGACACCTTAAAAAGGAGATTTTCCTGTATTATTGGGAATACATGTTAAACAAATCTCTAGTCTTTTGATATACATATGTCATTTTAACTTTCCATTGATCAACGCTGCAGTCAAACTGTCATGATACTCCGATATGAAATCTAGAGAAGTATACATCCTACAGCAGATTTGAAATCTACACAATCTTGAATTATCAAATGTAAAAATAAAATGTAAAATACCTTCTTAATAGTTTTCTTATAATTCATGTGTTCCAAACTGCTTTTTGTACCAAATGGCTGAATTTTAAAGCAGTCTGTCAGTATATGGCATGTATTTGAAATGAAGTACTGGTAGAATGTACATTTAGTAGCACATAAGCAGTGCATAATGTCGGATGATCATTGCGTGTGTTTGAAGCACTATATAACCACTCACAGCATTTGTTGGCTGGCAGTGGAAAGATATAGCAATAGATTTTACACAATTCTTCATTTTTATAAGCAGCACACTTTATACAATGTTACTCCTTAGCATCTAGCATGCACTCGGTCTGATACATCAGTGTTCCTCCCCCCCTCCCCCAGGGGATACCTAGCGGCTAGCGAGAGTAAATAAAGCAGGCCTTGTTACATGTATTGTGCACTGATGTCATTATAGGCATCAGTGAATCTGAAATCTTCTTCAGATTTTAAGTGTCCTCAAATATTTCGACTCCAAATGTATAGCCAACTATACAGCCAGTAACAAATGGGTTGGTTGAAAAATGTTCTATGGACAAACAAGTTTTATTTTGGACATATGACATACAATACAGCCATAAAAATAGTTTTTAACATGTTTACTGTTGCACAAATTGATTTTATAATCATTTGGACAGAAAATATGAACCATATAAAACTTTGACATCAATTTATTAAGCAAATGTTAAAAAATACAAACAATCATTATAAACAAGGAATTGTTTTATAAAATAGAAAATCTTGGTACAAATTTCACTGTTCAATACATCTTGAGGAAATATTAAAAAAATAAATGGTGATCCTTTAAAAAGTGGTGAATCTAGATAAAAACAAATCTACATGATAAATGATTGTCAAAACTTGATGAGAATTGTCATGATTGAGCTACCCTGTCAGTGATGATAGTGGAAATAACACCCACAATTAACCATACCACACTGATGATTAAAAATTTCAAATTCATTGACAAAATAAATAAAATACAATGCATCACACTAAAATTTTCCAAATTAAAACCTCGGGGGAAAATAAATGTCTCGTGGCCATTTTGTGCTAAAGGCCTTAAATTACACATGTACAACTGAGGATCAATGGAAATCTTCAATGGAAAATTCAAGATAGCTGCCTGTTTTCACTTTATTTTTCTTAATAGCAATTTCAAACTAAAAACACTAAAGACAGCAGTTTCAAACTAAAGACAGCAAGTAGACCTTTCATATGAAATAGAACAATATCCAAATAGCACTACTGGATGACAAGATAATTGTTAATGACAGCACTGTCATTCATCAATTAGGAAAAATTAATGTTCATAGAAGAAACGCTCTCACTGGTGTTCAGATTAATTCTCAGCAAATTTGGAATGTATATATCAGGTTTTAAGGAGATTGATTCTACAAAGCGAGTTTCGAAATCTAAAGGTAACAACAATACACTGCATCCAATAGAATCTTTCAATAAACAGCTCTTCCCAAATGTTTTATATCAGCTGGTGGAAAAATCTGAACAGTGACATGTTATATGTCCACAATGATGAATTAATAACATTTAAAAATAAAACTACATGCTTTTAGATATTGTTACTGTTTAAAGAATATTTAAAACATTCCAGGCAGCCAAACTATATTTAAATATAGTATTCATCCCTCCACAACTGTTTTGGAGAAGAAGAAGAAGAAAAAAAACTGTGAACACCTGCAGGTATATTTAATAATGTTGAGAGGAATATAACACTTTCTGAAATATTGGTTCTAGAGATCAGTATTCTGCTAGTGCACTAGGAAGATATATTTTGCAAAGTTATATAACAAAATCAAACTAAGCTTCTATTTTAAAACAAAATTGTTTCTACATCATCAAATTTCAACAGCAGTTGCTTGCATCACATTTCATCAAATGAGTATTCTTAAACAAAAACTACCATTAGTCATGAGTTGTAAAGTAAATTTAAACAAGCCTATGTGTCATCTGAATATATAACTTATAATGATTTAATGTGTCTTTTACACTTATAAGATTATATAACTTATAATGATTTAATGTGTCTTATAAGATTAACAACTAAATATGAAAAATCAATCAATATTATAATGGAAAATCATGTAGACAACCTCTATTAAAACTATTAGCTGCAATTTTTGAAGGTGGGAGCATACCATAAACTAAATAGCACTAAAACTTTAGTACATTTTATTTATATAGCACTTTTTTTATTTAAATATAAAAACAATACACACTTTCCGTAATTATCAATACATTAGTATATATGTACTTACGTGCACAGATTGCCTGGGGTCTTGAACATATATAAGTTTGGGGGGGGGGAGGGGGGATCCCACTAATCATATTGCTCCCCCCCCCCCCAATATACATTTATATAAAGACAAGACCTCCTATCACTGCCTGTCACTTGTATGTAATGTAATATACGGCATAAGTACTTGTCTGATAATGACCTGAGCTACAGCTGCTATGGCAACAAGGGCTGCAATTCTTTCTCCCAAATCTGTAGAACCAGAAAAAATAATCAGGTCTTGTTTCTCCTGAATCTGTAGACCCAGATATAAGACTGGGAACTGTTTCTCCTGAATCTGTAGACCCAGATATAAGACTGGGAACTGTTTCTCCTGAATCTGTAGAACCAGATATAAGACTGGGAACTGTTTCTCCTGAATCTGTAGACCCAGATATAAGACTGGGAATTGTTTCTCCTGAATCTGTAGAACCAGATATAAGACTGGAAATAGTTTCTCCTGAATCTGTAGAACCCAGATTGTGAGCAGTATTTGTGACATCATTATGAGGGGTTCAAGCAATATTTCCTCTTCTATGTTGATTCTGTAGATGTCATCGATATTTTAGCAAGATTTTGAAGCATCCTTTGTAAATCTCGCTGTACCTAAAGAAAAGAAAATATGAAAGTAATGAATATGGTCTCCATGTCCCCACCACATATCAAATTTTTGTAATATGTGTGATGTAATGGTATTTATATGTAGTGCATTTATATTTATTATGCATGGTTTTAAGTATATATATAGAGGATATCTAACAGTGTCTTCAGTAATACCAAATATATTTCACGAGTGGGGCTAATATTTTGATATTTTTCACGAGTGCGCAGCACGAGTGAAAAATATCAAAACATTAGCCTCACGAGTGAAATATATTTGGTATTACTGAAGACACTTAGATATTCTGTTTATTACATTTTTTATCAACGAAAAACTTACCCCGTATGCTAACTAGGCCTACAGTGAAAGTTTGCATACGTTTACCACTTACATATATGTTGGGCTTTCTGATTGGTCAATTATTTTGGTATTTTCTTATCATTAGTTTGATTGGTAAAATCAGCAAAAGTGATATTTTTCACTAGTGAACGTGAAAAATATCACTTTTATAGAATGAATAATTTCTGATATTTCACTGGTAAAAATGTAATAAATATAGTGTTCTAATGATAAACACAAAGGCAATCGGTGTTGAAATTAGGCTTGGACATTCATCGAAATAATATTTTCAAAGTTTATTTTGTCTAGAAAATATTTCAAAGTAAATATTATAAACACTATTACGACACTATTGCCAACTAACTTAAAACAGATGTTTCATAAATGAACACATAACGAGGGACTTACTTGTATCCATTGGTGACCAGGAACCTGAGGACAGCTGGACGTATCCTAGCAATGCCACCTTTACTGTGGCTCCCCCTACCAGTGATGATGACTAGATGCTGCTTCCTCTTGTCAGGGTATGTCCTCAGATCTTTAAATATATCGAGAAAATTTTTATTTACAGCTTTGTTGATGGTACAACAGGTAATTTTCGCCTAGGTTTTTATTTTGTCTTCGGTGGAAACTGCCATTCAGATTTTGATAAATTATCTAATTCATTAACATGTTCATTAAAATGGTTTACAAGGTATCAGACAACATAAAAAAATATTGTTTTAGGGTTTTCATTCAGATTCACTTAAGGTTCTGGCTAGGACGTAAAAACCACACATCAGCAATTCAACCATCCATAACCTAAACGCAATTTGTAAAAGATGTGTTAAATCTAGGTACTACTAGGACCATACCTTCCTCCCTTTCTGGGATTATTCTCTCCAGTGCCTCAATGGCTTCTTCCACATGCAGACCATGCAAATCAACAGCAGATCTATCCTTTAGCAGGGAATTTCTGTATCAAAATTTAAAAGATATTTTACTAACATGAGTCATGTTACTGTTATAATATAGTAGATATAGTTAGGATTTTAAGGGTAGCTCTTCTCTAGAAAGATTTCAGGAATAATTTAAAGAAAGAAATGAAAACATTTTTTTTTACAGTATTATTTATAGTTTCAAAGGAGGGTAAATATAGAGGTTACACAACGAGTGGTTGTTGGATATGGAATTTATTTCACACGAGTAAGTTATTTTTTAAAAGTTACAAAAGACACGAGCTAATTCCATATCCAACAATTTCAAGTCGTGTGACCTGTTTCTACCACAATAATATCGGCTTGAATCAAAGGGAAATGTGGCCAAGTATAATTTTGCGTATGCAAATAAAGTGTACCGGTGACGTCCGGGACCCGGTGATGTGACGTCATTAGATTATTGATGACGTCAATAACAATTGCAGCTTGGGTCAAAGTTGACCGTGTTAGCCAATCAAAATGCGTACAGAGTTTATACCACGTGTGGTATAAACAGATTGTTAATCAACAGCTGTAATGATTAACTGATGGTCTGGGAGTTGAATAACACAGGGTATTGTGGTAGAAATCTGGTTTCTCAATGAATGTAGTGGGAATGAACATGGTCAGACTGTATTACCTGCTCTGAAGTATTTTTTCGGCTGCTCTCTGATTTGCTTCCTTGATCTTTTGCGAGTGGCCATGACCCTAGTAAAAGAAAATTCTCCACTTTAACTAGGAATGTGAAGGATGGGGGCAGAAAACTCATCTGTACAACATAAACAACTCAAATGGCTAATTGTCAAAGACAATTCATTACATCTATGGACAGGAATGACATGTATAAATATAGTTCAATGAGTTTTATTGAATATTATTCATGGAGCTGAGAAAATGTTTGGTGTTAAAAATAACACCAACTCAGAGCAACTTACTCGAAGGCACATATACAGAGTCTATCTTAACACAAGTTGGCCTCATGCAAATTAGATGCAAACTCTGGCTTTCTAGCTTTCTGAAGGTAGACTGAATGTAGTGCTACAATGATGCATGGTTTAAGCTTGACCGTTTTTATTAGTACATAGTTCAAACATAATGCTCCTCTCTATTCGAAGGCATTATGTACCAATTTCCCTACTACATTGTATATGCATATGCTCTTAGTCAAAGCTTACAACAACCGACACCACCACAGGTGTTGATTTCTCGGTTGATTGGTCGGGCACCTATTAGGTAATGCTAGTTTATAAAAGTACTTTTTGGTATATTTAAACTGTTCTGGACACAAAATTGGTTCAGTATTCAGAGGGATAGGTTTTAGGATGTTTTTTTATTACTATAATAAAGAGGGATTGATTCTGTACATTGTAATTTTCAATTGGGATCATGAGGTGATTGGTTTTGAGAGGGATCACTTTTCGGAAATTGCACTTTATATCCAGACTGAGGAATCTTAATAAAGAAACCTGAAGGCATGTTGATATCAAATATTTTAAAATGTACTCAAATATGGAGGCAATTCCCCCATGATAGTGACGGCTATGGATTCTGGTATGTACCTGCTTGGAGTAGAAGGAGGCGACATCCCTCATGCCTCGTCTGTACGCCTCCTGAGCCTTCTGGAAACACTCGTGTCTCAGGCGATGGTGTATATTAGCTTCAGCTCTAAAGTCATCATAGTCTGGGTCTTCATGTTCTTGATAAGCCTTTGTCTCCTCAGGACTGTACATGCAAGAGTCCATCTGAAACAAAAAAATGTGCTTAAAAGTAAGTCTTATTTCAAACTTCTGAATATACATTCCTAAAGCCAACTATGCTTGGAATACTTTTACCATTTTAATAGTTTTTACTGCTGAAGTCGTTACAATCTTGTAAAAACATTTTTTTTCTTCAAGATTATTCATTTCTACATTGCCGACTATTCAAATATTTTATATTATTTTCCTTATAACAGCTAGATATAACTTGAAACATCAGTATAAAAGTGAGGTTGCCAGGCAGACCCCTCAATAAGGCAATACCTGCCCATAATTTTCTGGAAACAATGTTAAACTGACTCATCTTTAGACCTTTCTAAACTGATCAGAGTGATCTCCCCTCACCATTTCCTGGAGACTTTGCTGTTTGGCAGCTGCAATAAGTTTTTCTTCATAGGCTTCACTGGCCTCTGTGGTCATTACATTTTTAGGAGGAGCTGAATTATGAGTCAAAAACCCACGGATGGCTAACACAGTGTTATCAAGGTTGTAGCTGAAAAGTACATTCATTTGGTGAATAATATCTATAATCACAAAATCACAATATAACATTATATCATTTGTAAGAGAGCGTGTTTTGAAAAACCACAATAATATTGTATATCCATCTGTGTGTTAAGAAATTGAGCTGCAGTAGAATGAAACATAATCCTATGCTACATATTTTTTTCTTCAAAATTTCCAAATATCTGAACATATCTGAATATCTGCATAACTGAACAAATTACAGGTCTTCTGGTCGATTTGGATACTCATTGATATGCAGTGTTCAAACTACCTTGTTTGGATATGCAGTGTCCTAGCTAATATGGTTGGTTTGCATAATTATGCAGTGTTCTATGTAAAAAAGAACTCTGATATTTTTCCAACAACAGGGAAATAACATTGATATTAAGATATGTAGTACTCACCTGTTATCCCTGTAAATATCATCCAGAAGAGTCTCGTCTATCCCCGGAAATTGCTCGTACAGCTTCTTCCTCTTAAGGCGGGTAGCCAGTACATTGTGGTTTCCACTAGCCTCCAACAACTTTTGCTGATAAATTAAAAATAAATTGTTGGATAAATTAACTTTTAATTTACTTTCTTAATCAATAGTGAAACTTTGATAGTTCAAACATTTCAATCTGAAATAAATAAAATATTTTTGCAAAGGATTTTCAAATTGAAGTTTTTTCATTTTATTTTTTATTTTTGCTTAAGAGTATTATAGTCCAGATAAGCACTTAAGCACAAGCCTTGGTTTCTCTTGACTTTACTTAAAGTAAAAAGCTGACTTCCTTTTAATTGATACAGTTAGTAGAATCCATGTAGAAGAGGATATATTTCACTTCACTTGTAGCAGTAAATTACCTGGTAAGTGCCCTAGCCTGGTGATGGAATGGTATAGAACAAGCATGCACAAACAAAACAGTCTTCGTTCCCCAGTCATTATATCACTACATACACCGCCCCTTTTATATCAAATTTCACAAATTTCCAAAATCATATTCTATCCATTATACAAACAGTTTTACCACCAACAGTATGCTTCATTTCCCCTCTCAAATTATGGCCATATGCTCCCCATATAGCAGTGCTATGATCGTCACAATGGGAAAATATAAAGAGGTATGATGACAGAGTCAAGCAAATAGGACAATATAACTAAATAATGTCACAATAAACGATAACACTGAAATACAAGAGGCCCAGAGGGCCTGAATTGCTCATCTGGATATTTCAGGAATTACGTCAAAATACTTTGGCAATTGATTTTAAATGATATTTCAAATATTTTCCTGCTTTTGAATTGCCTCTCCCAATTTTTCAAACTACAGGTGGACAAAATTTGTCATTCATGAAAAAAAAAAAGGATTTTTGATTACAGAAGTTTTTCTTCTTCTATAATTCCTTATTGGGCCCCCAATCCAGCCCCAAGAGCACAGCATCATTTGTTTATACAACATTAGATCTCATTTGCCAAATACTGCTCCAGACCAAATTTCATCAAAATACATTCAGGCATTCAGGACAAGTAGGGATTTAAATGATTTACCTCAATTTCCCCTACTTGGCCCCACCCCTCCCACCCAGGGGAGCCACACCCTCTGCTTATTTTAATATTAGATCTCCTTAGGCATATAATGCTCCAGACCAAATTTCATCAGGCGTTCAGGACTAGTAAGGATTAAAAGGAACTGTTGATGGATGCCGAACAGACGGACGACAGATGCTGCACCATGGCATAAGCTCACTGGCCCGAAGGCTAAAAACACTATCTGAAGAACAGAGTAACCCAACTAGATTCTTAGCTAGGTGTCAACAAAATAATCAAAACATTTTCACAAATCTTATCCATTTTGATACTGCTAAAGAGATTGAGTTAACCCAAAAAAACAACCCCATCAATTTAAACAAGAGGCCCATGGGCCTTAACGGTCACCTGAGATTTGAAATATTTCAGTTAATTTAATTTACCCTTTTTGGCCCCGCCCATCAGCCCTCAGGGGTCAGTCAGGGCCAACATATGCATATTATCAAACTTTCATCCCATGCTGAAAATGTTAACCAAGTTAGAATGAATTCCAATAGAAATCAAACAAATCAGTCAAAAATGTAATTTCCCTATATAAACTATAGTAAAATTTAACCCCTCCCCAGGGGCAAACTTATGACCCCATTAATAAATTTTAGTAGGGCACCTTAAGACCCTTCCAACTATGAAGAGTATTTGATTCTACCTTATCTCGGTCTTGAGAAGAAGATTTTTGAAATTTCAGCCAATTTGACCATTTTTAGCCCCGCCCATCAGCCCCTCCGGGTCAATCAGGGCCAACATGTGCATACCCTCAAACTGCCATCCCAAGCTGATAATGTTAACCAAATTAGAATGAATTCCAATAGAAATTAAACAAATAAAAGTCAAAAATGTTATTTCCCTATATAAACTATAGTAAAGTTTACCCCCTCCCCAGGGGCAAACTTGAGACTCCGGGGTCATGAAATTCACAATTTTGGTAAAGCATCTTCAGACCCTGCCATCTATGAAGTGTATTTGATTCCATATTATCCGAGAGTAGAGAAGAAGATTTTTGAAATTTCAGTCAATTTGGCCCTTTTTAGCCCCGCCCATCAGCCCCTGGGGGTCAGTCAGGGCCAACATGTGCATGCCATCAAACTGTCATCCCCTACTGATAATGTTAACCAAATTAGAATGAATTCCAAAAGAAATAAAACAAATAAAAGTCAAAAATGTGATTTCCCTATATAAACTATAGTAAAGTTTACCCCCTCCCCAGGGGCAAACGTGAGACCCCTGGGTCATGAGATTTACAATTTTGGTTAAGCACCTTAAGACCCTTCCATCTATGAAGAGTGTTTGATTCAACCATATCTGGGAGTAGAGAAGAAGATTTTTGAAGTTTTAGTCAATTTGGCCCTTTTTAGCCCCGCCCCTCAGGCCCCTGGGGGTTGGGGACCATATAATTTACAATTTTGGTTGACCTTTAGCCATAGAAGCTTCCTGCCAAATTTCATTGAGTTTGGTTTAGGGGTTTTGGAGAAGAAGTCGAAAATGTAAATTGTTTACGGACGGACGACGGACGACGGACGACGACGGACAAAAGGGGATTAGAATAGGTCACTTGAGACTTTGTCTCAGGTGACCTAAAAATTTGAACTGAAGTTTTATGCATTGCTTTTGGAAAATGGACCAATATGCAGCTGGTTAAAAGAACAGCCCAATATTCAGCTGGATAAAAAAATGGCCAAATATTCAGCTGGTTAAAACAATGGTCCAAATTCAGCTGGTTAAAACAATGGTCCAAATTCAGCTGGTTAAAACAATGGTCCATATTCAGCTGGTTAAAAGAACCTATTTAAAGGCAATCACATCATTAATACTGGGTAATAATGAAGCAGGGAAAACTGAACTAGCACTTATGTTATGATGCAAACGCAGTTAATGTTTAGGTAAATATTTAATCTCTAAGTTTTTTAATTTTCACTGGATAGCTTGGCAATTATCATATATATATCAAAGTAAAATATAAGGACAAGAATTGTGAAAATTGGCGAGCAATTTAACTTTTTAATTTATAATCTCAAAAAGTGAGAAATGAAGTGAAACACAGAGAACTTTTGAAACTTTTCAACTAAACAAACAACAACAACAAGGGTCTACCTCATCTGATGCGTCATCCTCATCATCAGAGTCCTACACATAGGACATATATCACAACTTAATACACAATAAATAGAGGATATTTTTCACGAGTATGACAGAATATCGAAATATTCTGTCATACGAGAGAAATGTTATATTAAATGGGAAACCATTCAATTTTCTTTTTATTGCATTTTATATACTTAAAAACAAAATTGAAAACATCAAAAAATTAATAGTGTCAAAAAGTGTGGGAATTCATGATGTCATCTCTTTGTGACGTTACTACACGTCAACTTAACAGCGCCATTTTGAAAGGACTGATCAACGAAAATTAAAGCGTTTTCTGCTCTTATCAGAAAATTAAAGCGTTTTCTGCTCTTATCAGAGAATCTGCGCATGAATAGCTTACATCAAGTTAATATTTTGTCAAAAACTAGTCTGAATATTTCAGAAATACAGCAAAATAACAAACTTTTCTATCTTTGCTTCGATTGGAAAAATTGGCATGTTTCAATGAGGTAAATACAAAGGTTCGCTCTGATTGGTCATAAACGAAAGACTTATTTTTTCACTGCAAAACTGATATTTTCAATGCAAAATTCTTAAATTTCACTGCTCATCGCTGCAGTGAAAATAAAAGTTTTATTAGTTTAATAAATTTCTATATTTCACTGCCAAAAATGCAATAAAAGGACATATATCATAACTAAACACAAGAATCAGTATGTGAAATCCATAGCACATCCATATCACTGTACAAATATTTATCACAGATTATTTAGACACCATACTAGTGAATGCATATATCATATACATATTAGACAGGTCCAAAATGTCACTAGTTCCCATGAAAGAAGATGTACTATATCCATATAATTATAGTAATATGGCACTTTTTTCTTGTTTACATGCATGCATTTTCCCCACTTAGTCTAACCTAACCAATCTGGGTATTTCCCCAATACCATTTCCTGTATTTGAAATTCTCTTGGCCACTTTCTGTAAATCCTCTGTGATATGACCACTCCCCTCGGCTAAATCCATTCCTCTATGACACTGTCTCTCTCCTCATCACAAGACAGCCACTTTCCGTAAACTCTCTATGAGACAAGCTCTCTCCTCGGCTAAATCAATTTATCATAACACATTACTAGAGCGCTGCCTTTACTGGTACTTTATGAGCCATATTTATTCCCAAATTATACCGAAAATCCTCAACGAAGACTTTTATATACCTCCTCCTCTTTCTTTTTCTTACGCTCCATTTCCTCCTCCATGATGTCCTTGAGGGAAGTGACACCCTGCTCTGTAGAGGGTTGTTTGTGTTGAGCCTGTGGAGCCCCACTCAGGTGCATCAGGCTCACGGGAGGTGGTTGGAATGACGGAGGGGGGCGACTTCTTGTTGTAAGTATCTCTTCATCCTGGAGTCTACGGGCATAAGCTTCATCTGTGGAATAAGTATCTTTCATACATAATACAATAGCAGAATTTGTGTATAATCATAAATGGAAATGTATCTTTAAATAAACAAGACAATGACAGCTGAAATGACTCGACCACGGACACAGACAGACATTTAATAATAAGCAGATGTGTGCACAAGAAATATTTTGGTGGGCATGCGCAATTGTAGTGTACATTCCGATAGTTTTATTGATAACCCTTCAACAACACTGCTGTTTTACTAACTAACCTATGAAATAACACACTTGGAAAGCACTGTACTTAGCATTTAGATGTAGTTTTCCCCTGAAATTCATTATTATAGCTGTTAAAATCATTTTTTAAAGATGTAGACCACAGAGCCTAATGGCTATTTGACCTACCAGTATCAAAACTTGAACTGAATCAATTTCAGAGGTAGAAAATATTAAGAATATGGCTGAACAATAAAAATAGGATCAGAGATAATACTAAATGTTACACTATTACCTGTACAAACAAATTGATTTACAACATATTTTGTACTAACATACAATAATGACATATACTATAATGACCTTCTAACAGCTGCCTCTGTCTGTCCATGGTTTGTTGTCTGGCAGTTAGCATCAGACATCGGTGAAGGGCTTGAGCTGTTCTATAGTCAAGGGGAACCATTACATCTCCTGTCACACCTGAAACACATTCTTCAAACTTACAACCCTTGTCAGTAAATCAGACAATCATGTCAGTGGCAGATCTAGAAATCTGGTAGTTCCAAACTGTAGGAAAACCCAAGGCAAAACACCTAGATTATAAAATCTCCATGTTACAAGGTTTTCTGTATCCCAGAAAAAGACGGAGTTCTAACATTACTGCTAAAATGCATACTTAATACAAAATGGAGTGATAATTTGCTACCTATCAAAAACTGGATTACAAACATCAAACTTCATACAGCAGGTACATGAAACGGTATCAAAGTTGACTACAATGTATATCTAAAGATTTTTTAAAATATGTAACCTGGAGTTATACTTGCATTTAATTATAATACATAAGAGATTTAGAGGAAAAAATGGATATGATACCTGATAAATGTGGGACTGGTCCAAACTGACTTTGGAGTGCCTGAATTGTATCTGTTGTAATTTGAATCGACATGACAGGTGCAGAGCTCTGTAAAGTTTGGAAGTCATGTGCTTCTTCATCAGACTTTTGTCCACTGGTTGAACTCTCCACACTAGGCCCCCGTGCAAAGTCATTGGCCTGGTTAGCTGTCCATGACTCTACATAGGAGATGTCTGTCTGATTTTGGGGTACAACCTTGTCATCGCTGGCATCACTGGTACTATCAGAGTTTGCTTGTTCTGTCATGGACATCAACTCATTTAGAATGTTCTCTTTGAATTCTTCATCAGGAACAACACTTTGACTAAATGTTCGTGAATGTGTTCGCTTCAATCTGATATTTTCTTCTATAGAATCGAGTCGTTGTTGACTACTCATAATAATCTGGTGCTCTACGTCCTGTCTTGGAGCAATGTGCTGCGATTCCACACACCCGACACACATGTCGAGCAGTGATGAGGGTGATCGCACAACAGGACTTGGTCGAGCAGAGAATGAAAACTTTGGAACGGTAGGTGATTTCTGGAGTTGGAACATTCTAGTGACAAATTTATCCTTGTCATCAGAGCTAAGAGGAATGTTGTATTTCCAGTCTAGAAGTAGGTTGATAGCCCACTGGAGGTTGTTTCCACACTGACGTAAAACTTCAGATAACTCTTCTAAGGGAATGGTTGGAAAACTACTTTGTAGGAAGTCTAGGTCTGCTTCAAGATTCTCTTCAGTCATGGTGCCTCGGTCTACACAGTGTTGGGTCATTACAGACTTGTCTAACACACCACTGGACACCAAGTTGGAGTTGGTTTCATTGATGTCCTTGTTGTGACCAACTAAAATGTGGTAGCATTTACTACCTGCCATTAAATGTGTTGGGTCTTCCCCTCTGTTGATGGCATTCAGCACCTTTACATCTCTTGTTGTAATGTCGGAATCTTTTTCTAACAAATGCAGCAATTTCTTCTCAGAAACCTCCACTTTGTGTACAGATTCTGCCAGCACAGGAAAACTCCAGTCAGCTCCAATCACTCTGTCTTTGACTTCAGACTCCAAAAATGGTCCCTGTTTGTAGGGGTCAAGTTTTCTCCGGTTGGACTTCTTTTTTGCTGGTTTTGATGGTGACGATTCCAATGATGAGTGTGACTGAGAGGATTGACTGACATCATCTTGCTCTTCCTTCGACAGAGCCTGGCAAGCTATTGATGTAACCTTGGACTTCTCTGTTGTCATTTTCCGGTCTATGTCATCATCTTGCTCTTCCTTCGACAGAGCCTGGAAAGCTATTGATGTAACCTTGGACTTCTCTGTGGTCATTTTCCAGTCTACGTCATCATCTTGCTCTTCCTTCGACAGAGCCTGGAAAGCTATTGATGCAACTTTGGACATTTCTGTGGACATTTTCTGGTCTTTGTCATCCACTGTTGGACTACTACCCCGTGTTCTGTAATTTCGTGTACGTTTCTCTCTTTGACGCTGAGGACGTGTCCATACATCAATGTTTTCTTGCTTCATACTACTTTCAGTAATTGAAGCTGTTTGATTTTCAAGTTCAGGCTTTACTGAAACCTTATTTGATTCATTTTCTGATTTCTCAATGTCTGATTTCCTTTCAGATGAATCATGTAAATGCTTAACATCAGAGCGTCTGCTAAACCGCTGTTTTCTAGCTGGTTTTGGTTCCTCCCAGTCCAAATTCTGTGCTGTACTAAAATTATCACTCAACCTTTCTTGTTGGATTACTGGTGATGGTTGAGCAGTCTCATCATCCGACATTTTTTGTGTGGAAGTCTGTGTACCAAGCTTTGATCTATTGCCAAATAACCTGTAAGTGATGTACTGCTCAGCCATCATCTTTTCCTCATCATTCAAATCTGTGAAGAGGAGGATGGCCTTAAGTTCATTTGCTGTCACACTGTAGTCTAAAGAGTAATTTAAATCACTCCCTATGGTGTCTCTGATCAGTCCATCCACTGTGTCTTTCACACCCTGTGGAATATCCTCTACAGTCCCAGTTTGTGTATTGGAAACTGCAGAATCTTCTGTAGCATTATTACTAGACCGGCCATCCTCAATAACATCTGATGATGTCTGTTGGGTGTTTAGATCATCCACAGATTTATGTTTGGTGTCCATGACATTTGACGATATAACTCTGGAAACTGGATCATCTACAGATATGTTTTGTATAATACTGGCTTCAGGTGTCTTTTGAGTATCAGTATCTTCCTCAGGTGCCGTTTTAGCAACAAGATTATCTTCAGGTGTCTTTTTAGTATCAGGATCTTCCTCAGGTGCCGTTTTAGCAACAAGATTATCTTCAGGTGTCTTTTTTGTATCAGGATCTTCCTCAGGTGCCGTTTTAGCAACAAGATTATCTTCAGGTGTCTTTTTAGTATCAGGATCTTCCTCGGGTGTTGCTTTAGCAACAAGATTATCTTCAGGTGTCTTTTTAGTATCAGGATCTTCCTCAGGTGTCGTTTTAGCAACAAGATTATCTTCAGGTGTCTTTTCAGCATCAGGATTATTTTCAGATGTCTTTTGAGAACAAGGATCTTCCTCAGATGTCTTTTGAGCATCAAGACTTTCTTCAGGTGTCTTTTCAGCATCAATTTTATCTTCAGATGTCTTTTTATCATCATCTTCTGGTGTCTTTTTAGCATCAACATTATCTTCAGGTGTCTTTCGAATATCAAGATTATCATTGCGTAACTTTTGAGTATCAGGATCCCCTTTGTATGATGTCTGAACTCTCTGACTATCTATAGGTGTCTTGTTAGTATCCCGGTTCTCTTCTAATGTATTACGGCTGCTATCATTTTGTGTACCGAGATGAGGAATATCAGATATGTTTGATATCTGCTGATTATCAGGACAGGTCTTGTGGTTCAGTTTCAGAGGTGTTGTCAGTTATAATTGCAGTAGTATCAGACTCTATGATAACATCAGACCCTTCCTCCCTTGATGATGAATTTGACAGGTCCAATGAGGTATCCTGGGAGCCTGTAAATTGGTCCTCCTGTATTGAGGAGCTAATTTCTTCCTGGTCTGTCAACATCTCACAGCATGTATGGAATGTGCTGTCAGAGGAAGGACTAACATCTCTTAAATGACTACTCTGGCTACTCATGCTGCCTTTGTGAGAGCCTGGTGATTTAGAAATCTTGGTATCTTCAGTTTTCAATACAGCACTTTCCTGTATTTCATCCTCCCTGGAAGAGTTGACTGTCTGATCTGAAGGAACTGTTTCAAGACATCTTTTTTCTAGTTCTACTGCCCGATCCGCAGGAATTGCTTCAAGATGTTTGTTTTCTTGTTCTTTGTTTTCAACAACAACTGAAGTCTCACCTATCTGTATGTCCATTGGGAGACCCCTGTTCAGGTCAATACCAGTCATCTCCACTGTTGAACTGACTACCTCAGGTTTTTTATGGTCATCCCTGCTAAATTTTTTGACTAAATCAGATAGACCCAGCTTTTCCCAAACTTTCCAATCTTCTTTGGAAATGCTGTTGTTATTTTCATTACTATTCTGTGATGATGAGAAAGGATTGAGATTTGTAATAGGGGTCTGGTTGGATTGCTGTGGTTGATTAGAGTCCAATTCATCTGTCACAATAGACGAAACAAATGGGACTTGTTGACTTTCATCTTCAGTAACAGTTTCCTGCTTTTTTGTGAAAATTTTTTGTGTCTCTGCGAACACATTTGGTTTCTGGCTCTGCAGTTTCTTGGCTTGTCCAAGGCTGTTGGCATACTGCTGTACCAAGGAGTTTTGTGGATGTCTCCACCTGGGATGAGCTGCCATGTTTGTGTTCTCAGTGTGTACTGCTTTATCCTCGACATTCCCAGGATGGGATTTATTAATCCTGAAACAATTCCAAACAGAGTACCGATTAAATCTTCATACAACATTTACTTTTTAGGACATATAGCATATATATATCCATAAAACCAAACCTCCAGACAAACTTTCATCAAGACAAAATTGAACTAAGGGCCACAATTCTGCATTACATACATAATAACATAGACATAGACTACGCCAATGACCAGATATCAATATGTAACACTCTGTCAATGCCAGTTTACATATATGCAGGAGATGTAAGTATGAAGTACTTATGATGATCATAAAAAACGAATTTCTGCTGTGTTCAAAAAAAGAAAGAAATTGATTTATATGTGAATTAAATAAGTGAATTGTGATGCACTATGAAAATTTTGTCAATGATCTGTATACATACTCCATGGAAAATTTTATTGAAGATTTCAGGGTGATGCAGATATCAACTTAAACTTTGGCTTAACAAAATGAGTTGGTTCTCTGGCCAATTTATGTTAACAGAGATAGGATGGAGTTAATTATTTTCATCGTTTTACTGGTGAAAAAATGAGGGCATGTTTTTTTCTTTCATTTTTCAAACCAATCATCATTCATATATATACTGCTTCAAAACATGGGAAACAATGATTTATCATGTATCTTTGATTTGTTTCACATTATCTGCATTAATCGACATGCGCCATAATATCATGGTTTGTTGGTAGTGTTGCTTTTTTTGCAAATTCTTCTTCAGAAGACTGAAAAAGGAGATTTTTTTTTATTCAACAAGAAAAATATTTAACTCGGAAAAATATGAGATAGGGACTTTTTCTTTTACTTCAAAGCAGATCATGATGAGTGAGGGCCTGAGAACCAAGTACTGAATTTTTTTTTTTTGCCGTAAATATTGGTTTTTGTCTATATACATTCATTGGTATCTACATTTCATTTCTGATAACATTATAATCAGATAAATAGAAGAAAATTAACATCTATTTTTTATCATTCAAAAAGGAAAATTTAAGTTCAATATTTTTGTGGAGGGAAATGAACAAAATTTGATCAAACATGAAAGAAACATACTTCTTGTGCTGATTACTTTGTGCTGCAGGTTTTCCAAGCACCTGTTCCACTGTTAAGTCCTTTTGGTAGCGCTCTAACATCTGTCTAATCTTGCTAAGCGGCACACCATGAGTGTTTCTCCTAAATGATACAAATTATATAATAAGCATACAGATTTTTTTCTATTTCTTTTTTGTCAAACTTTTTAAAATCTTCAATACAGATTTTTTGGAATACAATGAACCACCAGTACGGTTTTCAGATTTGTCTTTCCTTCTCCTTCAACATAACGGCATGACCTATCATTTACAAACCTGGCAAGTTCTTTTGGTTGAAACTTCCATTGAGTGTCTGGTTCTAAGAAGTAGATTTCGTACCCAAATTTCTGTGCCTAAAATAACAAAATGTACACTTCCTTGTATCATGTTAAAAATGATCTTACAGCTTCACTATAAATTAACATTTACAAATTATATTTCCTAAACTCTTCAGATTATTGTTTAATCAGGGAAGGTGTTTTTGTTCTTAAATTACTTTGGAATTTTCTGCAAAGTTACTTCGGTGGTCATGACTGCACAGATTTACACATATTTTAGTGCAATTTTGCAAAATTGAAATAATCAGCTTCACAGTAAAATATACCTGATGCATAGAGATATATATAAGGTCAATAGATCCATATAAAAGCAAGTGACCATTCATAAGAAATGATTTTACAGTGCTCTAAAAGAGATGGATCAGTAAATCTATCCAGACTTTGTAACTACATCAACACATAATATTATCATCACATTTAATTTATTGTCACATTCAATAAGAATGAATTGCTGAATACTGAAGTTGATATTTACCTGTTTCACATAAGGCTTCATTTCCCAGGCCTGAGTGTTAGTGTTGTCTACTACAATTGGTGAAGAGCCATTATGTAGGTTCTGTATAGCTGAAAATAACAACAACAGTTTTAACCAACATAACCAGACCTTACATTGTCAACATAACCTAGCAACAGGTTATAATACAGGAAATGTTTACTTGAGAAATAAAGGCATACTTCTGAGTCTATTCCATTCATGAGCTTCAGACAGAAGATGGGGTTCAAATCTGTAGACACCATTTTGTACGAAGTAGTCATCTGAGGAGAGAATCACACCTGGTTTTACCCCTGTATGTTGTAGCTTCCTAAAACAAAGAAACAGCACTCAAATTCTAGGGCTTCAAATTTCAACAGATAAATCAAAGGATCAATTGGTGCCCCCAACATTAATTTTTAATAAAAATATATAGCTGAATCATATTTTAGTGCAATGCTTCCAGCATTAAAGTGACCATGCAATGACAAATAAAATGTGTTTGTTAGAGGAGCATACTATTTCACTAGCAGGGATCAAGGCAGGATTATGGACAAATTCAGAGAATATGTATCCTTTTTACTAATGTGGGCAAAGCCTGGGGTTTAAAGGGGGCTCTTCATTTTTAGGGTGTCAAGTGTAATAGCATGGATTTCAGATATTTATAATAAGTAATACACAATAAATTTGGTGATTTGGTTCTTATTCAATCTAGTTAATAAAACATTATGCAAAATAATTGGGGGAGGGGGGGGCTAGTCAGTCACATTTGGAGATTTTTTTTTTTTGTAGGCCTAAAGCCGGGACATTGATACAGATCTATCCATGCATCTGATAATGATCAAGGTTTCCTGTGAAAATTTCTATCAGTGTGCTAGTATTATAGATTTTATTGTAAACCCTTACCTGTTACAAGTTAATGTACATCATAACCATCTAAAAGTAAGTTCAATGAAACATTTGTTGGATTACAAGGAAGAAGTCTAATTGAACAACTACAGTATACAATGTATACATTTCAGCTTCTTTACCAGATTTAAGTATTTGTTAATTGGTAGTAATTATACCTTTGATTTTTTTTCCTTTTATTATTTAAGTTGTCTCCCTTTGACTGATGTATACCTTCCCCACTGAGCTGAGCCAGGCATCCCACATTAAGCCAATGCTTTTGCAGTTTGGTTCTAACTCTAACAAATGCTATTTCATTGTCCTGCAGTTAGGGAAGACCTCTCCACCTTAAAAAAAATTTTGAGCTTTTCCCTCTGGGGCTAATTACAGTCGTAAAATAAAATCTTTGTTTTACAGAATAAGAAGTGATAAAAACCTTGCTAAGGTAGACTTTCCACTGCCTGGGAGACCTCTTAGCATCACAAAACATTTGTGCCCTGCTTGTATCTTGGTTTCCACCTCTTGTATGTCTGTGAGCTTCATGGGAGGAGCCTCTCTGGGTACAGGAGTTGCTGACACCCAATGTGGTGGAGGACGCTGAGAGATCTCTTGGGGTGGGTGCCCTATGTTACTGTAACTTTGTTGGTAACATTGTGTTGTTGGATTGCATTGTCTCAATGGCATCACCCAAGGTGATGTCTGTTGTACTCCAGATGAGAAAGGCAGTTGGCTGGACTTGCAATCAGGTGGAAATTTGGGTTTGTTGGTTTTTGGTGGTGACACATACTTTGGGGTCAAAAATGTTGGTTTATTTGGGTTACTGTCGGCATTCACATTGAACAATGTTGACAGTGGCACTTCCTGTCTAACATTTGGAACAAATTCACAAGCATTAACAGATAAAGCAGACATAAAATTAGGTAACCCAAGACTGTCTAGTGATCTTGTGTGCGATTCTCTTCCTCCAACATCCTCTGGTTTATCCATTCGAGTTTTGTGAGAGAATTCACATAACTTTTCATCACTATCCGAGTCATGAAGCTTAGGCAATGTTTTGGCTGTTGAAGTTGTACCTGTAGTTGATACAACATGACTACTTTCAATGTCACTTTCTTCCCCAGGACTTGTCACATCCACTGATTTGTTCAAAGCTGTTGTTAACTCCTCCCCCAACTCTTCCTCCGACTGACTACTCATACAGCTCTGGCTTCTAACAAAACCTTCATCATTGTCATTTTTGTCCATTACTGACAGCGATTCTGTAATGCTTATACTATCATCTAAAGCTCGAGTTAAACTTTCATTCAAACTGTCAGAGCTTGACCCTGAAATATTAAGGTCAGAATCATCCCCTGATGAAATCTCCACATTTTGTTCCAAATCAAGCTCCTGCATATCTACATTTAATTCACATGATGAAGTTTCTTTTATAGTTGCCTCTCCTGCATTATGATCAAAACCTATGTTTCTCAAAGAATTTACAGGCTCAACGGTTGAGGTGTCATTCGAGGTATCACCTCCTGTACTTCCAAACAAATGAAGTGTCTGTAAATCTGTCATCTTCTCACTCAGAACTATTTCAGTATTTCCCTCATCAAAGGAACCACTTTCATTTTCCAATTTAACTGAATTTCTACCAATCAATTTATTATCATCTGTATACACATCAGTCTTAAAATTATTATCTGTTAATCCTGAATTCTGAAACTCAGATTTTATATCATTAAGGTATCCATTATCATAGTCATCACTGTTAAAAATATCTAAACTTGATGGAGAGTCTTCCTGTGTCTGCGATTCCATACAAGCATTTTCCCCTAAAACATCAAAATGTTTACTATTGAAATATTCTAATTTCTCTGGAGAAATAAAAATCTGATCTTCATAAGGAAATGTTAAGTAAGGACTGTCTGCAGAAAATCCAAGAATATTTTGTTCCATTTCATTGTCTGTCACCTGATCATGACTTCCTTGTAAACACAATTGCTTCTTTGGGAGTATCTAACTTTGTACATGGCTTGGAATTTAAAAATGTTTCTGCAGGGTAGTTGTATGTTTAATTCTTCCTTGGAAACACCTACAGAAGAGTTATGCTGTGATTCTTCATTGTCTACTTTAGGAGTATGATCATGGCTAACTAGCTGAGGCATTGATATACCAGTTTCTGGCATCAAATGAGTGACAAAAGGTCCTGTTGTAAGGTCATTAGCTGCATGTTTCTGTAATGACTGTGAATCAAAGTTCGTGTTATCCTTGCCTTTTACAGTCACACCAATGTTATCCATGGATGACATCCAGGCTTCTGCATCTGCACAAAATTGATTCATAATGTCTACACTTTTTTCCTCAGTTGGTTTTTCTAAATTTTCAAATTCAATCATGCTTGGATCAAAACCAGCAGCTCCTTCCATTTCTGTACTGTTAAGAACATTCTCCCTAGAGTTATTAGTGTATGATTTGGTAAATCCACTGCGAGAACTGCTAGTTTCCTCCGAAGATGCCATGCTTGAGTGGCTACTGACCGACATGGTGTCACTAGATGCATCACTACAAAGTACATTGAATGCAATCTGTGCAAGTCTGTTTTTACTCTCTGTGTCTGTTTGTATCCCAGGTTCACACATGGCAAAAAGGTTGTCAACAGCTTTCTCAGCTACAAAAAAAAAAAAAAAATCATCAAGAAATATGATACATATCGGCAGAGTCTCTAAAAACTGATGACATCTGATTCATTATGATTCCCAAGGAGGTGCATCATAATAAATCTGAAATTAATCATTTAGTGCATATACTGTGTATCTATTTTAATTTCAATTTCAACAAATTTTATTGTACAAGATCTTATAATACAAAGGGATTTGACAACAGGCTTAGCCTATATCAGTCTTCTCCCACATACATATGTAAATGACATTTTGATAATATAATATTGATAGCATTTTTCTAGACAACTTGAACAATAGAGCTATATAATTAGGGTTATTTATAACATTTGAACATACACTCATACACACATCATTGTAATAGTTTAAGTAGTTTTTCATAGTTTAATGGAATAATTTCTAGTTGAAAAGTATCAAAAGTTCAGGAAATATTTTTATTTATATACGTAAACATTATATATATATATATAAAAAATAGATAATTATACAAAATTTTGTAGAGCAAAAGCGCTTCACCTACCTGACATTGAGAAAGATGCCACTATGTGTACGGGGAAATAGCGATGCTACTTATCTCTCTGTATATATGTCTCTGATATCGGAGAGTCTCTAAAAACTAATGACATCTGATTCATTATGATTCCCAAGGAGGTGCATCATAATAAATCTTAAATTAATTTAGTGCATATACTGTGTACCTATTTTAATGGTATAAACCATACATCAAATACAAAAGCAAGCTTTCACAAGAGAAAGTTAACTAGATTCTACAGTGTATGTGGTTGTAACAAGATGCTTGAGCAACAAAATAATGTTAAATATAAATTTACATAACCAAAAATCTGCAGTATGTGAAAGCTTTCCAATCAGGAGATCAGATCTCCCATGCAATTTTCCCATTTTGATCCCTTGACAAGTATTGTCATTTTCACCAACCTGTGGGTATATGGAAAAGTTACATGTTTTAAGAAAGGTTCCCTTTTTTAATTTCCATTTTCATTTTCTCCATTTTGGTTTTTCTACGTCTTCTGACGGTCTATGGTAGCACACCACAGTAAGACAGCCTGGCCATGGGCAATTTTTTTGTTAAGCAAATAACTCCTGTATTATGATATGCATAAAAAATGAAAAAATAAATGTACACTATAATTGGTATATTCAGTATGAAGTAGTACATACAGGCTTCACATTTATTAAAACAAAAATCAATAAATTGGTTCCGGATTTTAAATATCCGGATTTTCCGAACGTGTGTTTACACAGGAAATTTAGTTTTGCCTACAGCGCAAAATGGCAGCCCACAGAAAAGGTAAGATAGCGGAAAAACTTAATTTACAACATATGTCCAAACAAGATTAATTCTGTCTTTGGGATAGAGATATTTAATTTTAAATAGGTTTCAGGAAAAAAATTGTGTAGAGAATTGTGCCATTTTGGGTCAAATATCATAATATTTTGCAATTTTTGAGAATTTTTTAAGCTGTTACCATGGTATTCACAGCTCTAAAAATCACAGAAAATATCAGTTTACTTATCCTTCAGAGCTCTATTAAAATTGCAAATGTTGTACAGATTTCAAATATATATACTTTATTAGAGGTTATATGTAAGGTTAACTGGCAATGTTTACATATCTAAAACATGTGCCATATTTTTCAGAATTTGGCATTTTTACTGTACACTGCTACCTTATAAGGGCTGAAAAATGTTATTTTTTGGAAATTGTGCTTAATTATGCTTGATTAAGCTTCATTTTAATTCATTATTGCTCAAAAATGCATAAAAACAATCTAAAACTTGTTTATTATCTGGCTTGTCATATTAGAGGAATCAAGGGAGGTAACTCGCATATCTACCCATTTTAAGGGTGGGTTAATTAAGCATAATGTTAATGAGTCAGTGTAAATTGAAAAGATATTCTATGTTTTATAACAAACCCAATATAACTTATTGGGTATCTAACAAACCATATAGACTGAATTCTGGTTAGTTTTACCTGATTTATTACCCCGTATCCATGGAAACTATTACAGTAAGTGTTATTTTTTGAAATATTTGGTGAAACCATTATTTTCAGTTTATTTATACAATGGTAAGCATGTAATTTCAATGGCTTGAGTGTACGGTTGATGCAATATTGTCAATTATGGTCATTCACTTAGGTAAAGCAGAAAAAATAGCATTTTCCGCATAAAATGGGATCAGCGGACACTTTCATATGATCATTGGTACATATCTGAATAACCGGGGTGGAAACAGATGATTGTGATGTCATAGGCATGACATTTTGAAATCTTGGATGTCATGCCATGATTTATCAGTTAGAATATTGCATGTGTTGCTAAGCTGAGGTTTGGAAAGGAATTTGGTTATTTATTATGACACCATTGAGTATTTATGACGTCATAGATACCATCTGATGACGTCATAGTTACTGATGACGTCATGGTAACTATGACGTCATATTACAAGGCTAAATTTGATAGTTGTATAGTATTTTTTGCTTGATTACATGCACAGAGACTCAAAGTACCACATTCAACTCAAAACACAACTTTATTCAAGAGATATACAGAATTATGGGAGTTTTCATCTTTAAAATTACCTCCCCTTATTACTGGATTGGGAGAAAAAGTTGCCAAAATACACCTCTCAGGGAAATCAGCAATACTCGGTGACTATTAAAGATACACGGTAACCGGATATGTCATTTTGTTCGTCGGAACATGTTCTAGACATTCATGGGGTTTTTAGTAAAATTAGAATTTAAAAAAGTGATGTATAAGGTAGCACACCACAGTAAGACAGCCTGGCCATGGGCAATTTTTTTGTTAAGCAAATAACTCCTGTATTATGATATGCATAAAAAATGAAAAAATAAATGTACACTATAATTGGTATATTCAGTATGAAGTAGTACATACAGGCTTCACATTTATTAAAACAAAAATCAATAAATTGGTTCCGGATTTTAAATATCCGGATTTTCCGAACGTGTGTTTACACAGGAAATTTAGTTTTGCCTACAGCGCAAAATGGCAGCCCACAGAAAAGGTAAGATAGCGGAAAAACTTAATTTACAACATATGTCCAAACAAGATTAATTCTGTCTTTGGGATAGAGATATTTAATTTTAAATAGGTTTCAGGAAAAAAATTGTGTAGAGAATTGTGCCATTTTGGGTCAAATATCATAATATTTTGCAATTTTTGAGAATTTTTTAAGCTGTTACCATGGTATTCACAGCTCTAAAAATCACAGAAAATATCAGTTTACTTATCCTTCAGAGCTCTATTAAAATTGCAAATGTTGTACAGATTTCAAATATATATACTTTATTAGAGGTTATATGTAAGGTTAACTGGCAATGTTTACATATCTAAAACATGTGCCATATTTTTCAGAATTTGGCATTTT
This sequence comes from Pecten maximus, assembly GCF_902652985.1. Classification (NCBI taxonomy): domain Eukaryota; kingdom Metazoa; phylum Mollusca; class Bivalvia; order Pectinida; family Pectinidae; genus Pecten; species Pecten maximus. The sequence continues at coordinate 25,547,462 of NC_047020.1, read as the reverse complement.
TACTGTACACTGCTACCTATATAGGCTATAGTAGTACTTCATGACCTCCTTCAGCCAGGTGAAGGTTATGTGGTGTAAATAATCATAAAGCATAAGTTATTCTAAAAACGTACCAATCCAGTCACATTCCTCCAACACCATATGGATAACCTCTCCTTCAAGTTGTCCAGCAAACATTTCCTGGACAGACTGGAAAATTTTATCTTTCCCAGCTGAACTCTTTCTACTTTCCTTTTGCTGAACATGTTTTACCGGACTTATCCTCTTATTCTTAGGCATGGTTATGAAAAATTGGAAAATAAAATATCAAATACAACAGTTTAAAACTAGATGATACTTATTACATAATTCTGAGTGCACATGCTATCACTTCTCTGACATTCCCAGGCACATGACTTGTGTTTACGTTCTTGACTTTTGCGCACGTCATACTACGCATCCCAAGGTTCCCGCAACTTTTTGGAACCGACAATTTCATTGGATATTGTAAATATAATTCTTTTCGTTGTAGTTTACGAAAGGTTTTTGATGTAGTTCCAATATAAAGAATATATTTCGAGATTATCTTATGATAAAATGTTAACGTCTGTCTCTTACAAAATAGGCATTGCGTCGTAATTAGTTTGTAGTTTTAGTTTCTATAATTTCTTGACCAATCAAATGCAAGCTTACTAACGTGTATTTGAGCTGCTCAATGGTGGATGGTTTGGCGCCGTTTCATATCCTTTGCGCTGAAGGATTTGCATTTTTCTGTGGTTAAGGACGTCTAAAAAGTATAATATAATTTACATGTAGGTATTTGATTCTTCAAGTTGACGATAACATAGGTAGATTGTGTTTATTGTTGTTTGATGTTGTATTGCTCTGCCTTGTAAAATCATAACAGACCCGCTGTTTTGACAAAGCTGCAGACCAAAACAAAATGGCCGCTGAAAAACAATGATTCCGTAGGAAAGAAAAGACGCTATTTTGTGCTAAGTAACTATAATTCAAGGCTTTGTCGTTGCGTCATTTATTTAGTGTAATATCAAGTCGATAATTTGGGTCCGTTTTTTCAAAGATTACATTTCTTATTTAATAAAAAAAACGTAAACTTTGTCATCGATCATAACACTTTGATCAAATACAGGCGAGTGCCTAATATTACTCTCAATCTGTGGCACAAACATGCTACGCTTCTATTTCGTTACTGTCAACTTTAAATGAAATTTAATTTGTTTCATTTTATTAGTATTTCTTACAATTTTTATTCACGGTATTAGTACACTACGCCAGAAAATGGTTCGAACTTGGACCTGCCCAACTCATTATTTATGTTTCCTTTAGGAACTAGTTTTGAAATAAGCAAAATATGTGGATATATTTACAGTTCGTTTACATTTCATATGTTTTCTTGTTTAAAACGGTTAAAAGATGAATTGCATTTTCCTATGAACTGATATAAATAAATATTGTATGCACTGCTATTTGGACAATTCTAAAAGTAACACCAAAGTTTAGTATGTACACCAAACATACTCCCACTTTGTGTCATTTATGAGTTTCCTTAATCTCTACTAAATATTGTGATTTTGTTCCATATGTACTTCTTATATTGGTCTGGTATTGATTAGCAATAGGGACTGATGCATAGTCAAAACATTTTAACAGACATATCTGGTGTACATGTTGGCCTGTCCCATAACTTATGCCTCAGAAATTTGATATATCACTCTTTTAATCCTGAATCAGTTTCAAAATTAAGTTCTTTTACCATAACATTTTTGTTTGATATATATTGGAAAACAAATTTAATTGATTTTATTGTTGAAGTTTGTTTGAAATGAAACGTCAAAGCCCAGAAATTGTCACTGGCATTATAAAACCAAATCTTACTCTTACTTTACTTGTAATTGCTTAAACTACCACTACATCTTGTTCCGTTCCTTTCTTTAAATCTGTTGTACATAAGTGTTGTATGACAGAGATTGAATTTTAATCTACCTGTATCTTGAAAAAATGTGTTAAACAACATAAGCACTGAGCTTCAGTTTATTTTATAGAACTATACTGAAGTGCTGTATAATTTGCTTTGCAGGTAAAATGCCAAGATGAGTGTGGTAGCAAAAGGAAGTAGCAAGATAGTGTATCCTGCAGGGTGCAAGGAGCTTTCTGATGAATTGGGAAAAGATGAGTTGGTTCGAAGGCTTAAGGTAGATATACATATTGAAATGGTAAAATTTTGCCTGCTGCCTGTGCAAAATCTCATGTTATCTTGTTTAAGGTCCAGGTCAGACACATTCTATTTGATTTCCTGGAATATAAAAAAACACCACAAAAAGGACTTGTTAGCCCACCATCATCAGATGGTGGGCTATTCAAATCGCCCTGCGTCCGTGGTCCGTCGTCCATCCGTCCCTCCGTCCGTAAACAATTCTTGTTATCGCTATTTCTCGGAAAGTACTGAAGGGATCTTTCTCAAATTTCATATGTAGGTTCCCCTTGGTGCCTAGTTATGCATATTGCGTTTTGAGACCAATCGGAAAACAACATGGCCGACAGGCAGCCATCTTGGATTTTGACAATTGAAGTTTGTTATCGCTATTTCTGAGCAAGTACTGGAGGGATCTTTCTCAAATTGAATATGAAGGTTCCCCATGGTGCCTAGTTATGCATATTGCGTTTTGAGACCAATCGGATAACAACATGGCCGACAGGCAGCCATCTTGGATTTTGACAATTGAAGTTTGTTATCGCTATTTTTGAGAAAGTACTGAAGGGATGTTTCTCAAATTTCATATGCAGGTTCCCCTTGGTGCCTAGTTATGCATATTGCGATTTGAGACCAATCGGAAAACAACATGGCCGACAGGCAGCCATCTTGGATTTTGACAATTGAAGTTTGTTATCACTATTTCTGAGAAAGTACTGAATGGATCTTTCTGAAATATTACATGTAGGTTTCCCTTGGTGCCTAGTTATGCATATTGCGTTTTGAGACCAATCCGAAAACAACATGGCCGACAGGCAGCCATCTTGGATTTTGACTATTGAAGTTTGTTATCGCTATTTCTGAGAATGTACTGAATGGATCTTTCTGAAATATTATATGTAGGTTTCCCTTGGTGCCTAGTTATGCATATTGCGTTTTGAGACCAATCTGAAAACAACATGGCCAACAGGCAGCCATCTTGGATTTTGACAATTGAAGTTTGTTATCACTATTTCTGAGAAAGTGTTGAAGGGATCTTTCTCAAATTTCATATGTAAGTTTCCCTTGGTGCCTAGTTATGCATATTGTGTTTTGAGACCAATCAGAAAACAACATGGCTGACAGGCAGCCATCTTGGATTTTGACAATTGAAGTTTGTTATCACTATTTCTGAGAAAGTACTGAATGGATTCTTTCTAAAATTTCATAGGTAGGTTTCCCTTGGTGCCTAGTTATGCATATTGCGTTTTGAGACCAATCAGAAAACAACATGGCCGACAGGCAGCCACCTTAGATTTTGACAATTGAAGTTTGTTATCACTATTTGAGAAAGTACTGAATGGATCTTTTTCAAATTTCATATGTGAGTTTCCCTTGGTGCCTAGTTATGCATATTGCGTTTTGAGACCAATCTGAAAACAACATGGCCAACAGGCAGCCATCTTGGATTTTGACAATTGAAGTTTGTTATCACTATTTGAGAAAGTACTGAATGGATCTTTTTCAAATTTCATATGTGAGTTTCCCTTGGTGCCTAGTTATGCATATTGCGTTTTGAGACCAATCTGAAAACAACATGGCCAACAGGCAGCCATCTTGGATTTTGACAATTGAAGTTTGTTATCACTATTTCTCAAAGTACTGAATGGATCTTTCTCAAATTTCATATGTAAGTTTCCCTTGGTGCCTAGTTATGCATATTGCATTTTGAGACCAATCTGAAAATAACATGGCCGACAGGCAGCCATCTTGGATTTTGACAATTGAAGTTTGTTATCGCTATTTCTGAGAAAGTACTGAATGGATCTTTCTCAAATTTCATATGGAGGTTCCCCTTGGTGCCTTGTTATGCTTATTGCATTTTGAGATCATTTGGAAAACAATATGGCCGACAGACCGCCATATTGGATTTTGACAATTGAAGTTTGTTATCTCTATTTCTCAAAGTACTGAATGGATCTTTCTCAAATTTCATAAGTAGGTTCCCCTTGGTCCCTTGTATTGCATTTTTGGACCAGTCTGTCCTGAAAACAACCTGGCAAACAAACAGCCATTATCGTTAAATCTCAAATTTCTTATATAGCTGGGATTCCCTTGTTTGAAAAGTACTGGAGGGATGTCTCAATTTGCACAGATTAGTAAAATGAAGGGAAAAGTAGAGAAAAGATCAATCTGACATGGAACCTATGAAGATCATTCAATGGTGGGCGCCAAGATCCCTCTAGGATCTCTTGTTAATTGAACTATATAACACTATTAACAGTTACACAATATCTGTTGATTGTATTAGTTGTAAATCTGTGTTCTGTATGTACAGCTGCTGGCCCGGGCATTCCAGGACATGGGTCAGGATGACAACATTGAAGAGTATTCTGGATTGGCAATAAGTCTAGCAACAGACTTCTACATGGATCATCAGAGCAAGGATGTGCGACTTCTAGTTGCTTGTTGCATTGCAGATGTCTTCAGGATATTTGCTCCAGAGGCTCCTTTTAGGGATTCCTCACTACTTAAGGTATTTTAAGCTGTAATATATTTTATCCTTAGGCCAACACAAAAAACTGGTTACTCTGCTTTATTTACCTTTTTGAACAATAAGAAATCACATTACCATAAATCAATGCAACACTATAAATCAAGACTCGACAATTTTTGAATGAAAAATGGTAACTTACAAAATCAGTAAACTATTACTCGTTGTGGAAAACATCCGTTTACTATGTTTTGATGTTATTTTCAGGAGATTTTCATGTTTTTCATTAAACAACTGAGAGGATTAGAAGATCCTGATTCCCCAACATTTAAGAGATACTTCTATCTACTGGAGGTAATTGTTGAACAAAAAAGTAACAGTTTTACGTTATCTAAAACTTTTATATAATTTATACACTTCAATTGTTCCATCATTTCCGTGACTTAAACCTTTTGGTTGGCATTTCAGATAATGCGCAATGACCATTATCTGACATAAAGGGGAAAAGCTTGCAAATACTTGTGATTTCAATTAGTTGCATTAAAACAATATAATTTGAAATTTGAGGGAAACAATAAATGTTAATCACAGGTACTTGCCTCGTCTGTCAAAGTACACCTATATGATATATAATCAGGGTTAGAAATTTCATTGGCCTAGTGAAACGTTCCGATTTTTGAGAAAATTGTGATTATCTGCAAACTGCTTAAGAGATGTCGATGGGAATGGTCTCAGTTGACACAGGTAATTTCTCTTAAATTTTGTGTGATTCAATGTGTTCTTTTATTATCATCTCTATCAGGGGCCAAGTTTAAATAATCAGAAAGATAGATTTATCAGACCACAAAGGTACTATAAGCTTACAAGGACAAAGTTGTAATCTTGGCATGATTGTAGTTAAGTACACTGGAAATAAGATGTAAACAATTGCATAGTTATGGAACTGGCTGTCATGGTTAACTTTTATTTGTTGCTGTTTTATCTTCCAGAACTTAGCGTGGGTCAAGTCCTTCAATATTTGTATTGAATTGGATGACAACCAAGAGATATTTTGTAACCTCTTCCAGTTGATGTTTTCAATTATGAAGTAAGTTAATAATGTTGAAATCCGTTTTCATTTTTAACACTGAATTATATTAAATCAAATTCATGGCGAGTAGATTATGTCTGGGTCTTTTTGGTGACAAGTTGCCCGATTATCAAGTGCGAAATTTCTTGTAATTCCTACCTTTTCCCTAGAGTAATTTGCGATACTGCTGTTAAAATCAGTTTGATTAGACTGCTGTTTCACTTCTAAATCCAAACTTCCCAAAGGATGCTGAATGTTTTGTTAGGGTTATTTTTTTCTGGTTTATTATTAAACCATGTTTACCACATGGAATATGGTTTATGATTTTAAAGTGCATTTCTGTATTGCAACTAAAGTGAGTTGATTGTCTGTTACAGTGAGAAGCATTCCAGCAAAGTGAGGAACTTTGTGCTTGACATGATGACACCTCTGATTACAGAGGCTGATGCTGTGTCTCAGGAACTACTGGACATCATCCTCCTCAATATCATAGAGCCATATAAGGTATGTTTATCTTACTGGAAATCCGTTCCTGTCCTATGGGGTTGATGATGACCTGGGTCAGGTTTTGACTAAAATTAATTTCATAAAACATTAAGACTGTCATTTTTCACTTATAAATGTAAAGTCAATTTAAGATGACAACCATAGGTGTTATGTCCTCTATATCTAATATCTTTAACTTGTATTCAAATGAATATGAAAATTGTGGTTGCTACAAAAAAAAATTTACTTTCCCATATTGTGTGTTTGTGTACAGGGAATCTAGTAGACCTTTGAGAGTAGGTTTTTGACTCTCTTGTCTTGGGCCCTTCAAATTTTTGAGAAATAGTGATTGAACTTCTGATATTACTAAAAATCTTGGGTTAACTGGATGCCCTGAACTGGTATATATCGATATCTTGTTTCAATCTTTTTCAGACCCAAAATCGTGTTGCATACAATATGGCACGTGATTTGCTGATCAGGACCAGTAATGCCATTGAGCCATACATACAGGCAGTAAGTATTTGTAGAGAATGCACAATAATTATGACTTAGAGGGATCTCACATCTAGAAAATAAGGGTGAAGAATTTAAAGGTAATTTTTCCTTTCTCAGGAAACCTGAGATCAGGTACATCTTGTACTGTTGTGGCTGTGTTCTGGGGTAAGACATTTTACCTCAATGGCTCTTGATGACATGCAATAAGTCTTCCTATATATTGTTCAATTGTTGAAGTAACCACCAGCTACTAGTACAAGGATATTCTTGATGATCATGACTTGATGGAATAATAAACATTATCCTAACAAACAAACAAGAATACAATTATGCGTTTACTACAAAGTTGTTCTGAAGAATAAAAAAAAAATGCTATTTTCAGTTCTTCAACAATGCCCTGATGCTAGGGAAGATGTCTGAGAGCGAGGTGTCTGATAGACTCTATGACCTCATCTATGAGCTGAATCACATCTCCCCCAGTGTGTTGCTTGCTGTTCTACCACAGCTGGAATTCAAACTCAAGGTATAATCACTTTGCCTTCTCTGCAATAAATTCAGTGACATTAAACTGAATGTATAAAAACCTTAGTATTATCAATGAGGACGTAGTTAATCGCATTAAAACTTGTAATTTAAGATATATGTCTGTTAACTATTACCAACACCTTTATTTCATGCAGGGAAATATTTTAAACAAGAAAGTATGGCAGTACAGTGTGATACCATTTCACTTCTAGTTCATATAATGTTGGGCTAGTAAAATCGTACTGTGATGAAATTTAATCGTGTTTACTTTTCAGAGTAATGAGGAATCAGAAAGAAAAGCAGTTACGAAATTACTTGCCAAAATGTTTTCTGATCAAGGATCAAATCTTGCTGAACAAAATCGACCACTTTGGAATTGTTTTCTTGGGAGGTATGTTTAGTTGCAAAGAAATTAAGACTCCAGATAATTTCAGGAATTTTATTCCAACTATGTACTTTGAAAATATTGTAAACCTTTGACTTCAGCTTTGGTGAAATATTATTCTTAAGTAGATAGAACCAGAATGAATCTGTCACTACATATTTTAATCAAGGTCAAGGCCTACTTCGTATAATTAAGGTCTGATCAAAGAAGTCATATAGCTATAGACTCATAACTTATAGACCAATAGATCAATAAAGATATGTAGTTTGGATAACCTTAGTAGTTAGTTTCGATGATTAAAGACTCGCACAATTAAAGACTCTCACAACTAAATAATTTACTACATGTTATTACTAGTGACCACTGACCCCATCCTTTTTTCTATCAGATAAATGTTTAATGGCATATAAGAACTCACAGGTACTTGAAAGACAGTAAGCCTGACATTTGCAGTGCAATAGGGAACCCACAGCTAGGGAATTCCCGCCTTTTTACACCTGGAATCCTATGTCATTCTATTTTCAGGAGGAGTGTATTTTTGATTTTCCAAATCTCAAGACCCTACTCTTTTTTCTTGTATAAAGAAAGTACCCATTTCATATGTTAATTACTCAGGAAAACAGCTACAAAGCTAAGAAAGACATTTTCGTCAGGGACTTGGTTCAGGTGAAACACCAGCTGATTGGCTGATTGAGTCCTTACCAAAAAGCAGGCACTTGCATCATACAGTAAACTTAGTTGGAATTTAAAAAAAAGGGGGTTACATAAATGGAAATCGCTTGATTTATGATATTTTTACACAATAGGTACATACTGGTAAATATTCAAATTGTTGCATGTTTACTGTAAACAGGTTTAATGACATCAGCATACATGTGCGCCAGACATGTGTGGCATATGCTCAACACTTTCTACTGAACCACCAGGAGACTTACAAAGATATTGTGGAGCAACTCAAGATTCGGCAGCATGACCCTGAGGAGACCGTGAGGATGGAGGTGGTCAACACCATACTGGGGTTAGCCAAGAAGGACTTCAACAGTATCACTGATGAACTGATAGGATTCATCAGGGAGCGCACACTGGACAAGAAGGTAACATCATAATATTGCAATTTTGTGCACTGAAATTATTGAAGATATTAACAAAGGCATATTTCTTTCTGGTTTTGTTCTGACAATCTTGCCTGTTTATAATGTTGAAATTAAGTCTTGAGAGAAAACAATCAAGAGTAATATTAACTCATCTCTTTAATATAACTTACCTTCAAACATCTTGAACTTTTAATTTGGTTGCACATATGGGTTGATTGGGCAGAAAAGTCTGTAGATAATCCTTTGGTAATGATAGATACTATGGATGAAGACAAAAGTTCCATGATGGCCCTTGTGTCAATTTTGCCAAGCTGGCAAAAATATACCTGCCAACTTTTCAAATTTACTTGGGATTTGCCATGATTTCAGACTCCTTGCACACCCTGTCTCCCGATTATATTCATTAAATATAGGGTAATCTCCCGATTTTGCGAGCTCTCTCTTGATAATGCCATATGGAGCCCCTATTTGTCCCGTTAATTAGTTTCACTTTAGCTTATGACAGATAATGCTTGCCGGCTAACAATAGGCATATGTGTAGGGCGTGGGTCAGTTAATGACCAGCTCACTAACCATAGCAAAATTTGGCACTTTCAATGACTGCAAGTGACACACTACCCCAATAAATAAACAGTTGATTTAAATTAAATATGCTTCATTTTGTGTGGTTATGGTCTTGCAGCATTCAATGTGAGGCCGATCATGGTTGGTTAAACCCATTTACATGTTGAGAGAGAAAGTGAAAACAACACCAAAAAGCAGTGTTATCAACTGAGCGTTTGACATGATAGATAACGTATTGAAATGTTCCTATTATATATTGTATACATTGAAGATGCAGGTCTGGCCATCTGTAAATATGTGCTTCACGCCATTTCAATCATCATATACTTGTGTAATAGTACTCTGTTTTAATAATTACGTGTGGCATATTTTGGCCGAAATTAACTCCCAACTTTTTTGAGAGACAAAAGCATGATCTCAAATATAAACTTTCATAAGCCTTAGACTGTCATATTTAAATTTAGAAAAATGGTGTTAATATCTTATAATGAAGTATCATTCAAGATACCTGGTCCACCTACTACTGAGTACAGACCCTTTTCAATTTGATGTTTTTAAAATGGAGAAAAAACAGTTAAAACTTGATAGAAATATAATGCTCCAGATATTTATCATTTAGACAAGTTATTTGATGTTAACAGATATAGATTCTTCTAGCTGTGGTATCATTGTGTTAATTTGCAATAATTGATTTTAAATCCAGTTTAAAACATACTTTTGATAACATAGATGTAAGAGTTAAAAGAGTTTTATGACAGCATATTCAGAACATAACAAAAAGTTATTTTATATATATTGCTTGTTTAATTGTTACTGAGTGACTGCTTCTTTCCTCGAACCTTTTTCCTCGAACCTTCCAATGTTGAGTTTAACAAATCATTAAACAAGCTTGAAATGAAACTTTTTTTAATTAAGGGAGCAAGATGATGAGGAAGGGAAGTAATTTTTCTATAACAAATCATCTCCCCTTAGATTAGGTTTACTTGCGTTGTGTTCAAAGTGGTGTGTTGCCCAGTTGAAAATGTCAATCGCAAACAATCTCCCCATGAGATTTCTAGAAAGTTAGCAAGCATGCAAAAATTAACTTAACAAGCAAACCTCCTTGTTCCAGTACCAAATCCGACGAGATTCCCTGCTTGGACTTGGTCAGCTGTATAAGAAGTACACATTCTCTGAGAGGGTGGACAAGGCCAACCAAGAAAAGGTGTGCTGGGTGAAAGACAAAGTGTTCCATGCCTATTACCAGAACAGCAACGAGGACAGGTATGTAAATGTTATAAGTCTTTTATAAGTGAAATAGGAGCTAATGATTATGATATCATGTCCATCCTCTTGTGAGGATGGTTACTTTTGATAGCTGAAGGTTTCTTGCTTTCTTCATGAAATGTAAATTGATGTGATAACTAGATGTTTTTTTTCAATATTTTAATTCTCACACCAGTATATAATTTTCAAAAGGATGTGCAAAAGAACTTGATCACACCAGTATAAATTCCACAGGGACAGAAGAGCTTGAATTGGCATTTCTATATTGAATAGAAAGAGTAGGACATGTCCATTTTGTTTGTAGATTGTTGGTGGAGAGAGTGTTTAATACATGTCTGGTGCCCTATAACTCTCCTGTTGATGAGAAGATGAGACGCCTCTTGTTGCTGTACTGTACTCTTGATGACCATGCTGTAAAGTAGGTTGAATTTGTAAGATTGAGAGACTATGGTGTCGTTAAAACTTTCCTAAGAAGGGACAGAATTGCAGAGACACCTAATTACATGCAAAGGATTGAGCAATCTGATATCATGCCCTACTGTATGCAGAGCTTTTGGTTCATATTTGGTAGTCAAGTTTTGTCAAAGGTGTGATGAAGTACTGTGCTGTGCTTACTTTATGGTACAAATTATTTAAATTTTCAATACAAATCTGTATCTATTGCATGTACAGTTAACTCATTATTTCCCTAAATGTGTTCAGTATTGTTTCGGATGAATTCATTTTAAAGTATTAAACCTATAATTTTCCTTGCAGGGCATTTAATGAGATGCTGAAACACAAGAATAAGTAAGTTTTCAGTTGACTTTAGGAGTTGACATGTATTGACAAAGATACTCAATAGTATTAAAAGAACTTTTGACAGTTATCTCTAATACCAGTATATATTAGCTCACCTGGTTCAAAGGACCAAGTTGAGCTTCAACATACTGTGATGTCTGTCAACATTCTAAAACAAAAAAACAAAAACCGACCTCTTCTCAATTACTAACGAAATTTAACCAAATTTGACTGGAAGCATTTGTAAGTGGTGGGGATTCAAAACGCTACATATCAAGGGGCTGATCTCCGTGGGGCTGATGGTAAGGGTCTTGTTATTTCAATGATTTGCTTTGAATTTTACCCAAGGATTTAATTATACGAATATGTTGTTTATATAAATGATTGCTTGAAAGACTGCTTGTTTTGTTACTATGAACTAGCATTTCATCTTACAACACGTTCTTGTTATAACGGGTAATAGTCCTTATTCAAACAAAATAATTTCATTGTAACAAGATAGAACAAAAATCCAAAGATAGAACAAAAATCCAAATGACACAGTGGCTTCCGTATACAGCCCTGAGTTAGCAAATAATTATGATGCAGATAAATGATAATTATGATAATTTAAAGTCTGGCTATATCAGAGCAACAGACTCTCAGAGCAGTTTCTCAAATTGTGGGGTCTTAGAGTTGCTGTTCCTTTTCATATTTTGAAATGTATATGATTTTGTTGTCAGTGTGAAGAACCTGGTGCATCAGCTGGTTGACTCTTTTGATCAACAAACACAAGGAAGTACTCCATCCTTCAACCCCAAAATAGCTGCACTTGCTCGTAAGTGTTCACTGAGATTGCTGATCATGCAGATTAATAAACCAACATGATGGTAAAGTCTTTTAAATATGTTGGATTTAGGCTGATGTGATCATGTCTGAAATGACAAATATAACAGATTTTGTGTTTTGTATAGTACACATTTATACATAACATGGCAAAATATAACAGATTTTGTGTTTTGTATAGTACACATTTATACATAACATGGCACAGAGAGTAGAAGAATGAATCGGATAGAATATTTGAATTGGATCATTGGAATACCAGTAGAATATAGATATTCAAAGTTCATTATTAATGGTTTGGCCTACCGTATTCTCAGGTTCTCTGCCGGAGTCATCTAAGTCGTCTGATCACCTGAAAAAGCTATGTCAAATGCTGAAGGAGGACAAGCGGATGAGACAATACTTGAAAGTGCTGGTTGGTGAAGAATGTACATGCAAGCGGGCTCAGGAACTTGTGGTATGGGGAAATTATCTTAAATTAGTATATAAAATTACGTTTTTTTAAGGAAAGCATCTTGATACACATTATTTTGAATCAAAATCAGATGAAGTTGTGAATAAGATTTGTTGAAAAAGGCAGTCATTGACAGCAGTGCCATTTATAAGATTTATTTTGATATGTCTAGAAAATCACCAGCTTTTATGTTCCTCCCTTCATAGAATGTTATACCTCAGAGTGATCATTTTAATATAGATACCTGACCTCTCTCCTTCCCAACTGTAGATTTTCAGCTGATAGTAGACCAGTAAAATGTATATACTACAAGCGGACTCGGATGAGGTGAACCCACAATGCATAGAAGTTCTTTATTTCTTGATTTAAATCACTGCTAATGGTGGTCCCTGTTCCACCTATATGGAGTCCTCTTCTTGGATAGATATTTTACTGGAATAGCCATAATATTTATGTATGTAGGAATTTGTATAATCAGTAATTCTTTGTTGCTACTGATGATTTTAGCGCGAGGTGCTGAAGAAACTAGGGAGCCCAGCCCCAGGCCTGCAGAACCAGTTCTATAACACAGTCAAACTGCTGTTGGAGAGGGTTGCCCCCGTCATGATTGATGCCAGTTCTATAAACATGTTGGTCAAACATGTTGATGAAACAGTGCGTGGACTTGGCATCATTACTGAAGGAATTGATGATGCAGCTGAAAAAGGAGTCCGGCTCATCATGGCAAGTTTTTTATGAATTTCAGAAAGATATATTCTACTTGATATTATACAAGACCTCTAATTAAAGATAAAAATTGGATTTTATTGCTTCTGAACTTAATATTTTATGTAAATGAAGAGGTTTTATTAGCTCACCAGTTACTAGTAACCGTGAGCTAATGCTGTACCCCGGCGTCGGCGGTATACAAGTATACACTTCACACCCTTCTAATATGGTTTATACATTTATTAGAGGTCTAGGAGTGATGTAATAGCAAAATCATGCAGAAAAAAATAGTGACTTTTTTGCATTTTACCATTTTGTGGACTTAACTTTTTTGGCACCAAAACTCACTTTAAAGTTTTGGGGGTACCAAAAATCACTTTAAAGTTTTGGGGGGGGGGTAAGTAAAAAAGTATGCACCTCACACCCTTCTAATTTGGTTTATACATTCATTAGAGGTCCAGGAGTGATGCTTTGGCGAAATCGTGCAGAAACATTTTTATTTTTTTATTTTTTTTGGCATTTTACCATTTAGCGGACTTAATTTTTTTGGCACCAGAACCCACTTTAAAGATTTTTGGGGTAAATTTTGGAAAGCTTGTAAGTCCACACCCTTCTTATTTGGTTTATACATCCATTAGAGGTCTAGGAGCAATATTATGTGACGTACAATTTCAAAATGACATGCTTATACATACATGCATAGTGTGATTGCTACCGCCGGTGAGCTTTCGCAATCATTGATTGCACTTGTGTAATTAGGATAATAAATATAGTTTTACTCATTTTCCAGGCATTATCCACTGTTTATCCATATTACTTCAAAGACGAGGAGACGTATCAAGAACTTCTTACCTTTCTTAAACATGAAGATGAAGCTGTCTGTAAGTTTCATACTAGACACCCTTTATGTGGTCCTGATGAAGTTTGATTTGTTTGCAAAAACTCACCTTCACAATAAAGAAATATTAACCAGTACAGAAAACTTTTCACTCAAAACTTTGTTCATGTCATTCACCTAATCAGAATATAGACAATAATTGCAAAAGTTCAATTCTTCATTTGTATATTTTCCATTACAGCCGATTTGACACTACAGATCTTCATCAACACTGGGAAAAAACTTCAGGCAGATCTGCCAGTTATATACTCGTAAGTATCACTAGTCAGTTTAAAGAAATATGTACAGATTGGTTGATATTCTGTTGTATAAATAACATCCTTGTTGAATTAGAATTCCTTAATGTAATCCCATAGCAATCTGTGGTGAAAAGCTGTTGCATTATATAGATACATTTTACATTGCCAAGCAGTCAAATGTGACAACTTTTGAAGCAGTTAATTGAGTTATTATAATTCTCCATTGTTGAAGGCCACAACCCACTCTCAAGGTCATGGCTGGAAAATAGATCTATATCAACGTTAGCAGGACACACTGTCTGTTTCGCAATATAAGTAATATATAAATACTAGCGAGACTTTCCTTATGTTTCTCGATGCAAGTAATAAGACTGGGACTAATTTTCCAGGATCTGTCTTAATGATGCACTCGTTAAAGTCTGTGCCTGATCTGCTTTTACAGGAGTCTGCTGCCCATCCTACAGAGTACAGCTAAGCTGGGCAATCCCAAACAGAGCAAGCATGCTCTTCGCTGTATCAATATTGTGTGTAAAAACAAGGAACTCATATTTGGACAGATATTTGAGGTAAATTTTGTGGTATTGATTTTTGTGTCACTTACATTCTGGTTTGTTCTCTTGTTACAAATCATTCCAATATTTAATAGATATTCTTTATATATTTGACTAACTGTTACACATCTATATTGGTTTGCTTATGTTTTTATCGTGCATCATTTTTTGCAGAATCATTAGTCTTAAAAAAGTATTTAAAAGCTAAAAAAATTGTTCACAAGTAAGCCCTCCTCAAACTTAGATATTTAACTTTTTTCATTAGGAGAAGGGACTTATTTCAGTTTAGATACAATATTTTTCTTAATTGAGGCAGTAATAGCAAGCTACTTTATTATATTAATGCAAATGTTAAAGGAATAAAGTTGTGTGTATTTTGCAGCACTTGAAGAAATCCTTGAACCCTGAGAGTGCAAACTACCTGACGTCTATTGTCGCTCTTGGTCACATCGCCCTTTACTGTCCAGAGGAATTCTCAGCTGAGATGAAGAATATTGTCTCAAAATTCATTGTTAAGGAACTGCTTATGCAGGATCAGACAGCAGGAGCAGATAGTATAGAGAGCTGGTACTCTGAACATCATGTCACTGAAGAAACCATGGCCAAGGTCCAAGCTATGAAGCTCTTGGTAAGGTGGTTACAGGGAATAAAGAGCAATGCAAACAACTCTGGGACATCAACTCTACGTCTCCTGTTCACTGTTATCAAACATGAGGGCGACTTGATGGAGCGAGGCAAAGTCAACAAGCCAGAGCTTGCTAGATTGAGACTACAGGCCGGATGTTGTATGCTAAAGTTAGCAGAGGACCGCTGTTACTCGGAGCTTATATCTCAGGAACAGTTCCGAACCCTGGCATTTCTCATGAATGTAAGTTGGTTTCGTTCTTAACCAAAAATCCCCAGTCCCCAAATTTGATGTGGGGGGACATGATTATTTCACTGCATTTCTAATTTGTAATGAGCAGACATACGTTCAAACTCTTGTTAGGGCTACTGAAGTAAAACAAATCTACCCAGCTCCAGTTGTATCAAACAGTGACCACCCATAGAGGTGATTTAATTCAAAGAGTACCATATGTAAGCTGCATTTTCTCTAGCAACTACCATGAATAGAATTTATTTCTGGAATCCTCTCTATATATATTTTACTGACATGGCCCTTAAATGTTTTACACTACATCACCCAAGACTTTGAATTGCCTTGGAACAGTGAAGACATGTCAAGAAGAACGATCAGGGAACTTATGTGAATTAACTAACCCTGTTGTAATTGGATCTGAATAAGTACTGAAATTTGCAATTTTTCTTTCATTATAGGATAGTTGTTATCACGTTCGTCTAAACTTTGCGATGAAACTTCACAAAGGATTGCTGAGTTTGAGGTTACCTTTGGAGTACATGAGCATATTCTGTCTGGCAGCCAATGACCCACTACGGGAACGACGGGCTCAAGTCAAGGTATTCTTTCAACAGAACGTCAGCAAGCGACGAGAGTACCTGAAACAGACTCCCGCTATAAAGGGGCGAATGTTTCACTTCATGCCAGATTATGTGATACCATATGTAATACATCTGCTTGCTCATGACCCGGATCTTCCTACGCATGATGATGTCACTGCTCTCAAGAATATCAAAGAGTAAGTGCTAGATTTTAAACGATAATGTAGGGAAAAAAATTAAGTTAGATGGAAAATAAAAGATTGAAAATAATTGATGGATATAGAAAAAATAAAAACCAAAACTTAAGTCTATATGGAGCAATACTTAATGTCTTGTCTTATATCATTCATAACTGTATTGAATTAAGTATTTCAAAACAAAATGATCCACTGCATAGTTTCAAGAGGTTCAAACAGATGTGATTATTTAATTTCTATACCTTAAGGTGCTTGTCATTTGTAATGGAGCCTTTGATAAACAAGAGTGAAGACTACAACTACAACTTCTTCAGACGAATGTTAGAAAATATTAAACAGACCAAAGATGCAGAAGATCCTGATGATGCTGACTTGAACAGGGTATGTATAACTTGGATAATAACTCAATGTTATGATAAAACCATAGATATATTTTGTGGATTTGAAGAAAATGCATCCTTCCAGAATAAACCACAAAATCTGGCCCAACTTTTCATGACCTAGTCAAAAATTATGATATGCAGGGCTCAAAGTGGCGCCTATTTTAGTGGCCATGGTGCCTTAGATTCACTATTGGCGACCAGTTATTGGTCTATAATCCAACTGCATGGCTACTAAAAAATATTGTGTAAATTTTTGATTGGTTAATCTTCCAGAGGTTGCAGTCCATGCTAAAATGACGTTCACAATCGAAAAAGTTACAGAGAGATGTTTCACTGATCTAAAGAATTAAAAAAAAAAAAAAAAATATTAAGATAATTAGGCCAGGCGACTAACTTTTCCAATTGGCCCCTAGATTTTATGACTTGGTAGCCAAATAGGCCACCTGGTAAAAATATCCACTTCGAGCCCTGATATGGAAACATATGGAACCTCAGAGACAGCAGAATCTGTATAGGAAATGGATAAGAATATACATAATTATGTTTGCCAGTATCATTGTGATACATACCCTCCTAACATAGTTCTATATCTATGTTATGCTGAACTATGTTTAAAAAAACAAATTGTATACTAGGTTGGTCGTGTTTTGAACATATGTTATTTTTAACGTAAGGATGCCTTTGGCACCTGTCGTTATAGTCATGGTGGGTAAATTTTGTTAGTCACACTTTTGTTTCTGGCAAACAACTTCTCTTTTCTGTAATACAAATGATATACATCCGCAGCCTAATATAGTTCCTATTTTGACAACAATTATTGACACGATTTAACTGATGGTTCTCGTGTTTACTGCAATTATTTAAAATGAAATATAAATGTTTGGTGTTCTGGACTATTTTAGATTATAAATATAAACATTTCCCTCACCAGTATTGGCAGTATATGCAATTTTGTTTGTGTAGGATTACGTAGTTCTGTCTCAATCCTGCCTTGAAAACGAAAGTAAAAAATTCAGTTTGATCGTCGTTGAAATTTACATGCATCCACAGAGAAACTATCCACATGTCTTAGACTCATATATTCATCCTGAGTTCATATGCAAGAACATTTCATATAAGCCTAAAACCAACCGTGGTTTCCGTAGTCAAATGTTTACAATTCTATAAATAGCTTTGTAGCCAATCATTCCGCGGGATAACTTCGGCTGTCACGTGATCATCACTTATCGGCCAAAATGGCGGTAATATCTAATGTAACTAAACCAGCGACCGTTCGCAGTTTCATATTTATTTGTATGTTGCTAGAATACGCAAGAATATCAACAGGAATTGAAGGCAAGTTGTAACAAACTACATTGCCGTTTTTCATGAGGATTTTTAGGTCATCTGACCCGAAGGGTCAGGATGACCTATAGCCATCATGCTTCGTCCGTCGTCGTCCGCCGTGCGCCGTGCGCCGTGCGTCGTCCGCCGTCCGCCGTCCGCCGTCCGTAAACTTTTCACATTTCAATCTTCTTCTCAAGTTCCACCAGTGGGATTAAGCTGAAACTTGCCTGAAATGATCCTGAGATGGTCCTGACCAAGTGTTGTTATTTTTCGGGTCAGTCCGAAATCCAAGATGGCCGCCATAGCCGCCATTTTGAAAACACATTTTAAACTTCTTCTCAAGTTCCACCAGTGCTGTTGGGCTGAAAATTGCCAGAAATGATCCTGAGATGATCCCGACCAAGTGTTGTTATTTTTCGGGTCAGTCCAAAATCCAAGATGGCCGCCATAGCCGCCATTTTGAAAACACATTTTAAACTTTTTCTCAAGTTCCACCAGTGCTGTTGGGCTGAAACTTGCCAGAAATGATCCTGAGATGATCCCGACCAAGTGTTGTTATTTTTCGGGTCAGTCCAAAATCCAAGATGGCCGCCATAGCCGCCATCTTGAAAAACACATTTTAAACTTCTTCTCAAGTTCCACCAGTGCTATTGAGCTGAAACTTGCCTGAAATGATCCTGACATGATCCCGACCAAGTGTTGTTATTTTTCGGGTCGGTCCGAAATCCAAGATGGCCGCCATAGCCGCCATCTTGAAAAACACATTTTAAACTTCTTCTAAAGTTCCACTGGTGCTATTGAGATGAAACTTGCCTGAATGATCCTGATATGATCCCGACCAAGTGTTGTTATTTTTCGGGTCGGTCCAAAATCCAAGATGGCCACCATAGCCGCCATCTTGAACAACACATTTTAAACTTCTTCTCAAGTTCCACCAGTGCTTTTGAGCTGAAACTTGCCTGAAATGATCCTGAGATGATCCCGACCAAGTGTTGTTATTTTTTGGGTCGGTCCAAAATCCAAGATGGCCGCCATAGCCGCCATCTTGAAAAACACATTTTAAACTTCTTTTCAGGTTCCACCAGTGCTATTGAGCTGAAACTGGCCTGAAATGATCCTGATATGATCCCGACCAAGTGTTGTTATTTTTTGGGTCCGTCCGAAATCCAAGATGGCCGCCATAGCCGCCATCTTGAAAAACTTATTTTAAACTTCTTCTCAAGTTCCACCAGGGCTGTTGGACTGAAACTTGCCAGAAATGATCCTGAGATGATCCCGACCAAGTGTTGTTATTTTTCGGGTCGGTCTGAAGTCCAAGATGGCCGCCATAGCCGCCATCTTGAAAAAACACATTTTAAACTTCTTCTCAAGTTCCAGCAGTGCTATTGAGCTGAAACTTGCCTGAAATGATCCTGATATGATCCCGACCAAGTGTTGTTATTTTTCGGGTCGGTCCAAAATCCAAGATGGCCGCCATAGCCGCCATCTTGTAAAAAACATTTTAAACTTCTTCTCAGGTTCCACCAGTGCTATTGAGCTGAAACTGGCCTGAAATGATCCTGAGATGATCACGACCAAGTGTTGTTATTTTTCGGGTCCGTCCGAAATCCAAGATGGCCGCCATAGCCGCCATCTTGAAAAACTTATTTTAAACTTCTTTCCAAGTTCCAGCAGTGCTATTGAGCTGAAACTTGCCTGAAATGATCCTGATATGATCCCGACCAAGTGTTGTTATTTTTCGGGTCGGTCCGAAATCCAAGATGGCCCCCATAGCCGCCATTTTGAAAACACATTTTAAACTTCTTCTCAAGTTCCACCAGTGCTGTTGGGCTGAAACTTGCCTGAAATGTTCCTGAGATGATCACGACCAAGTGTTGTTATTTTTTAGATTGGTCTGAAATGCAAGATGGCCGCCATATCCGCCATCTTAAAAAACACATTTTAAACTTCTTCTCCAGTTCCACTGGTGCCATTGAGCTTGAAATTGGTGAGGATGTTAAGGAAGGAGTGCCAACAAAGTGTTGCTATTTTTTCGGCCTTGTAAAAACTTTGGCATGGCAGCAATGGCGGCCATTTTGTAACATGATTGCGCAATCATGGTTTTCCTGAACAACACCTATTTCAAACTTCTTCTCAAATTCCACTGGTGGGATTCAGCTCTAACTTACCAGAAATGATCCTTAGATGGTCCAGACCAAGTGTTATTATTGATTGGGTCGGTCAGATATCCAAGATGGCCACCATGGCCAACAGTGCCACTATATACTTGCTACAGAGAATGCATACTACAATAATATAAGGGTTTTAATTTAGAGTCAGATGACCGTTAAGGCCCCTGGGCCTCTTGTATTAAATAAGATTATTATTTGTTTATTTGAAAAGAATCTAACGATTATGATCCGTGACTGATGTGCAGGCGTCTTGTTTGCATTTTCAATGTTACTAGGGGTCATAAAATAGATGTTTGCTCGGCCTAATTAACATCTTACAGTATAAATAAAAAAAACTGTGTACATCTTGGATTTTATCTCTGGTTGTACATGTAACTGTTAAAAGACCCATTTGTCCTTCAGTTGATTTTTTTTTTGGGAAAGATTACTAGCAGCTTTACTGATTCAGAAGTATATCAATAATCTTCCACAAGCATGAAAGAAATAGGGAAAGAACTATACTCAGCTATTAGAAAGTTGTCAGCAGAGAAATATGTTATACATGTTTTCTTGCATATATATAGAATGGGAATAACCAGATTAAGACATTTCATCTGATACAAATGTAGCTGTCTGACTATAAAATCAAATTTTAATTTTCTTAGTACATGACCTCAGACCCTGACGTTTCTCACGGCCTTTAGGTCTAAAAGTCTCAAGTGACTGCCTTTTGTCGTCTTTGTGCGTCATCCATCGTGTGTCTAAAAAGAAACAATTAACATTTTTGACTTCTCCAAAAACCCCTGAACCAATTTCAGTGAAGTTTTGCAGAAACCTTCCATGGCAAAAGGTCAACCAAAATTGTAAATTATATGGTCTCAACCCCCAGAGGACTGAGGGATAGGGCCAAAAGGGGTCAAAATGACTGAAATAAAAAAAAAAAAAAAAATCTTCTTAAGACCCAAATTAGGTAGAAAGAAATACTCTTCATAAATGTAAGGGTTGATTGCGGGGCCAAAAAAGGTAAGATAAACTGAAATTTCAAAGAACATCTCAAGGCCCATTTATAGTAGAATAAAGAAAACTAGAACCTCTGAGTACTATTTCTTTTAAGTGTGATTATTTTGAAGCTGAAGTTATTTATTTTTTGGAGTCTGTATGAACTCTATTGTCATTCCCTTGAACAAAGTTTATAACATGTTCCTGATTGCTGCAGAAACTGTACAGTGTATGTGATGTGGCCCTCGGAATACTCAACAGTAAGCCCTCGAACATAACGTTGAAGGATTCCTCTGTTGAACCTGTGTTACCTGCCAAGCTCTTCACTCGGCCAGATAAGGTGAGACACTCAGAATCATATATGATTATACATAACTATGAGAAAATGGTAGCTGCATGCCTTTGGACACAATTTGGCACCTTGATCAAAACCTGATTAAAGTTGAAGGTGAAACTAATCTTAAATAGTACTTCAATTGTTTTCTTTTCAAAATCAAGGTAGTATCCAACTGATCATTTTCATTTGTTCCTTAAATTCAGAGTTACAGCAACACAAAGAGCTATTTACCAAAAGAATTTGTGATTGATGGTCCAAAGGTAAGTGACAAAAAAAACAAAAATTTTTAGAATGTTAAATGAGTCTCCATTTTATATGGAATTTGTGAAGGAACTACAGCAGTTTTAAGCACATACCTTTGTTGATAAATATATTCTTGACCGTAACAGAAAGGTAATTGCAGGAGGATTTTGGAATTAAGAAATGCCCCTTTGTACCCCGCCTCCTCTTGGTATTCACTAATATCTATAATATTTGGAATCTTTTTCCTTTTAATTGATATGTACAGGAGTAGTTCGGTAGTCTTCAATGATAATTTTATGTTTAAACTGAAGGGTAAATAAGTTTAAATAGAAAAATCTTTGAAAATTCATATTTAAACTGGGTATGATCAGAATTTTAATGATTTATGGCTTGCATTGTGCTGCAGCGGAAAGCTCAGGTATCTGGTCCCAAGGGTCCTAGTGCCCAGGAGATCATCGTAGAGAGTCCTGGCCCTGTGGTCAACCGGCTGCCTGTTTGTCCCAGAGAACCTAAGAGAAAAAAGGCTTCCTCCACACAGGTTCAGACTATGAGGTCAGTCATTTTAACTGAAAATCTTCTGCAAAAACTGCTCGCTTAAAATGGGCACCTGTTTTTGGATATACTTTGTAATGAATAATTCACTTAAATTCTTTTGAAACTGTACTTGAAATGTTTATAAGATATTCTTGATGGTTTGAACATTTATATTGCTTCCTGGATCAAGTTTTTCTCGATACTGGATACTTAAAGTACTTATTTTAAATTTGTTTCATTTATGTTATGGTTCCATAAGAACTAGGAACATAACTGTTGTTCATTTCATGTAATACTATACTGTAAGCATGGTTATTTCTGTGGGGGTTTAATTTCGTGAATTGGATAGATAAATTATATACGTGGAAGTTATTTCCATGAATTTTGCCTATTGCACCTGTTCCATAAATACTTACACATCCCAAAATAACATGTGTAGGGGAAATGTTGAGCATTAATTTCCCCTCTCGCTTAAAAGTAATATCTTTGTTATGTTATTATCAACATGTAATGTTTAATAAGTGAATAAAATACTCTTAATCATCTTCAAGGCAATTGTTAATTTACCATAGTATAACATGTTTTAAACTCCTTGTGTTATCTTTAGTGACTCTGAGAATGATTCTGGAGGTGAAGAAGAAGTTATGTTTAAACCTGTTCCTGATGGACCAAAGAAAAGAGGACCAAAAAAGAAGGACAAAAATATCCAGGATGTGTATGTGAAGCCTAAAGGAAGGGGGCGAGGGGCAAAATCTTTGGACAGTCCTGCTAAGCGACCAGGCAGGAAGCCAAAGCATGTAGATGATTCGGGGGAGAGTGATAAAATCACGGACAGTTCTCCGGATGTGAAAGATTTCAGTTCTTCTCAGGACTCTGATCATTCTCCTAAGCCTAAGGCTTTGATGGAGAGCAAGAGAGGTAACACACAGCAATCAAAGACTAAGAAAAAGAAAGTTAGCCAAGAGTCTGCGTCTAGTTCACCGGCGTCCTCCCCAAGGAGAAGTAGTAGTGAATCTCCACGGCGGGGAAATGTAGATTCCAAATCTGTGAATAAATCCTCCATAGTGAATGGGACAAATAAAGGAGGTGCAAAACGGACTGCAAAATCTGATACAGAAAGCTCAGGGAATAGTAATAGAAAACGGAAAGCTGTCGATACCTCGACAGAGAGGCCTCCAGTGAAGAGAGGACGGCCACCATCAAATAAAGCAGGGTAAGAGTCAACTTTTACTGTTTAACTGTTGTGTTGTCAAATTTACAATTTATTTTATGAAATTCAATCACAAGAGCAACACAGTTCCTACAGCACCTCCAGTATTTAACAGTTAAATACATGACAAGACAGCCTAGCTTTTAAATTGTCACATATAACATTTAACCATTAATTGGCTGTACTGTTATGAGTATCCAAGTACTGAAACATGGGTTGGGTGTAGCAAGAATCCGGGTTCAAAAATGTTTACCTGGATCCCCTTTAAAAATAATCATCCTCCAGTCTTAATTGTCAAAAAAAAAGATAAATATTCTGTCATTTATTTTGTTTTCACTAACTTGAGATATACTTTATCAATCTCTCTGCAGCCTGTTCAAATGCAATATTGTTCAATAGAATTTTGAATTCTTATGACCAATTTCACGGTGGGGACCTCAGTTGATGTTAGCTGTCCCAACATATATATAACACAAGATTCTGTCATGCTTCTGCTGTGCATGTGCAGTAAATATTTAGCTTATCAAAGACAATGTTACTGCAGACTCTTGAAATATTTCAATGCATAGCAAGATTTACAATTAAATATGGCAATTTTATCCCTTCTCTGTTCAATATTGGTCAGAATTTGAAATTTTGGTAAGCAGAGCCAAAATCCTGTGCCATTGATCTGTTCTAAAACACTACATGAATTGCACTCGAAGTGATTTTGTGAAGATGCCTGATCGAAATACTTCCTACCTTGAATTGCTGATGATGTCAAAGCACAATACTTATTCAGTTGTCAATACGTATGTATGGTATTTCGGGGCCCAGCTGAATTAATCTTCTCTGTTCTCTCTTTCCTGCGGGCTGCTAGCTAGCAACATGTTATAGGTTTTTTCCTTAAGAGGTTTAAATCTGTCAAATTTACTTGCATATTTTCAGCTTTGTTGATCTGTATAAATCTTTATTTTGATTTTTTTGAATGAGATAACTTGATTGTCCATATCACCAATCAAGGATAATTTCTCAGCTGAGATCTTAAATTATATCCAAATTGTGCATGACACTTGTCTTCCAATCCGTTGGTGATGTAATCTTCCACAATAAAATGATCATGTGCTTATGCATTGACTGGATTGCTGGATGATTTCTAAATATAAATTTCAGAAAAGCGTTTAAAAGATGATTTCTCTTGAATTTCAGAAAAGCGTTAACCCGTGGCAAGTTAAAGGGAGGGTCAGATGCTGACTCTGATATGGTGTCACCCAGCCGAGCAACTAAACAGCTGAAAATGGATCAGTTTAGTTCAAAAGCAGTTCCTAAAAATGTGTAAGTGTTCTAATCTGACTTACTGGCCACTTCCTAATGAATGTTAGCGTAAGGTGGTTGTTACAGCAATCAGTCTTTAACTCTCAGTCAAAAACTTTTGTCCTCAATTCCAAACATTTCCTGTAACTGCTGTTACGGAAGAACTATACATTAGCTATCGAGATAGCTGCCATACCCATGTTGAATATTGATATTTGATGTTTCTACTATTTCTCAATAATGACTTGATGAATCAGGAACTTTACAGATATGTAGAGTATATATCTTACATATACATGGTGGATCACTGGATAGCTCAGTCAATAGAGAACAGACCAACGGACCTTGCATGAAGATTAGATGTGCGTGATTCAGTCTCTACTGGGACAGTTTGTGTTTCTCAGGAAACTAAGATCACAGACCGTACTGTGGTGTTTTGCCCTTGAGTAAGAAAATTTACCCCAAAATATAGCATATGCTGGAGCAGGGATCACTTTGGGCAGAGATTTGGGGATTTTTACCCATGTTTTTCAAAAAAATCTCATTAAAAATTCAAAATTGTACCTCTTTATACAGACAAATCTCATAGAAATTTTGCTAATCTCATAAAATCTCCCATAGGTTTTAAGAGCCAGCTGGAGACTACAATATGTACCTATTAAAATTTTAAATGCTATTTGTCAATTGTAGAAGAAGGGCAAAGATGATAGCAAATGGTACATCAGACGGTGATAGTCCAGAGACTGATGGCTCTAGTTCGCCCAGCAAGTTAGAGTCATTAAGTCAGATGATCCAGACAGTTGACACAGAGGAAGATAGTGGTGTAGGTATTCAGTTACTTTAAACTTAAACTTTATTTCGAAAATATGAAAACACTTCATTACAGAGAAAAAATATAATAAGAAACAAAAGGCAAAGAACAGAAAGTTATGTATTTGAGATCGAGATTCAAGATATATATCATCATCACTAACTTTCAAAATACTGTCAACAGTTAAAATGTAACAAAAGGTGTGTTAATTTTATAGATTAAACGAAGAGTTCGGGGCAAGAGGAAATGAGTTCCTTTAAGATGATATTAGATACTACACAGAAAATCAGAGGTGGGTGTCGGCACCATGTCCAGTGGCATCAACGGAATAGCAGCCACTCCTCAGGAGTTCATGGGACAGACCCTTACAAGTGGCGTGTTGAGTGCCAACAGATTTTTGGAGTGCGTGCCAACTGAGATTTTTGGAGGATATTTCTAGGCTTGGTACAGCTTTTGTTGTAGCTTGCATAACTGGAAGTGTCATAAACTCTTTAAATTATAAGGGCAGCTCTTTTATCCAACTTTCTCGACAGATGGTACAGCTTATTGAATACAGTTCTGGTGAGGAAGTGCTGTTAGGCTTGTTCAGTTCTATCTCAGGTTACAATGAAATGAGAAATGAAATAGACTGGTCTCTTCATGCTAACAGCTATACCATATACACAAGATAAATTTGATCATGTACTAGAAATTTTAAAGACAAGTTGTTTAGCCGCTGTTTGAAAATTATTTCTTCTGCTTATGAGAAGTGAAAATGAATTAGCACTATTGAGGATGGGAATGACTGTTAATTGATGAGCCCCCAGTACTAAAGATGTCTGATATGTATTGTGCTATGAGCATCACTCCTACACAAGCCTGTCTGAATCTCGCAGCCATCATTGATCTTAGACATGGCCACATGACAATGACTAACAGGTTTTTATATGACAATTAACATATTTTAGAAACAAGTTGAGTTGTGATGGTCCATTTTTCCTGTTTTCTTTTAGCAATCATGTACTTTTAAAGGGTGAAAAAGTTTGGGAATAGCATTAATCCACATTTTCATTGGTGGCTCCTTTGAACTCCAGTGTATTTGCTTGAATTCATTTTATTGCTCAGTCTGTTAAAAAGTGCAACCTGTCATCATAGGATAATGTAGTTTAAATAATAAAGACAAGAAATAAATATGCTCTTTGACGAAAAAATGCAATCATATGTATTATTTTGTTTGAAAAAGAAAGAAAAATCCTCGGTAAGAAAGGCATTTTGATGTATAAAATAGGATTCCAATGAACTACTTAAGCATTCAGATAAAGAAACTTGCATGGAGAATTTAATTTTATCCCAGCTAAGTGCTAATCAGGCTTAAACTTCTCCCTATTTTGTGCAAAGTACATTGGGCCAGATGATATAAAAGTATTGAAGTACTTAAATTTTGTACTTTATTCCAAAATTAAAATCACTGTTCTTCTGTAGTTTTGCAAAAAAAAACATCTCTTGCATGTAATATTTCCCCATGAATAATTGTTTAAAATCTGAAGGTGGAAGCAAATAAAATATCAAAAGGTGAAATTACAGATAATTCCTTGTCCCACTATAAAAAATCAGTCATTAGGATGGTCATCAGTCGGGGCCCAAGGGACCTTTTGAATATTATAAGCCAATCAATGTGTTGGTGTGTTTTTGTGCTATACATTGTACTTCATCATGATTAAATCGAGTTGGCAAATCAGTTGTGAAAGAGGTCCTTAAGTATTAGGGTCAATATTGCAAAACTTTTTCTTTTTTAATTTCCAAATAACTGCATCATAAAACAAACGGGTGGAAATCACAAATTTGTATCAAGGTAGATTGTGAGATGATACTTCAATTGTTGAACATTCCATTTAGCAATAATTATGTACAAGAATACTAGACCACCTTAAAATTAACAAAATATTCAAAAAAGCAGTTTTGCTTTTCAAGGTCTAGAAAATATTTACTGTTTTAAAATGTTGATAATTAGAAAAAACTAACAAAAACAATAGATGTGACTACTTTTTTGCATGGGAGGGGGATTAGTTTTCAGCTAAATATTATTTATTTGTTATGATGCAAGCAGGTTTGATATTGAGATGGCGATCATTATCACTTTTGATGTTTTATTTATCTGATTTGTCTTGATCATGTTTCATCTTGATTCAGTTGCATCTCATTTGTGTTTTAAGTTATATCATTTATTATGTTCACATTGTGAATTCCATGTCATCATATCCCTAATCATATATTCATCTTGGTCTTAAAGTGATTTGTTTCCACTGGAAAGACAAAATACGCTTAGACTGGTCATTGAGTGTCATGCAGAGTTGTGAGAGCAAAAGAATTAAATTAACCATTGTACAAAGTATTTCTGACATTAGATTCACCATCTTACAATCAATGAATATTGATAAATAAATGTTGAAATGTTCAGTTGATCTCTTTTTTCGTGTTTTCGTTCAACACATTTTTAATGGGTTTCATTTTCAGTGTCATAAGTGTTTCAAGTGAGCTTGTGCTGTGGTGCGGCGTCCATTCCCTCTGCTTCAACTTTTCCATTTAAAAAAACTTATCAATAATGGATAGGCCCAGAGACCTGATGTTAGGCCTTTTATGTAGCATGCTGGGTTGAAAGGCTATGAATTTGTTTAGATAAATGACTTCTAACTACACAGGTCAAATACTCAAATTCTTGTTAATAACAAAGAGGCCCAGAGACATGTATTTGATCGAATGAATGACCTTGACCTATTTCCAAGGTCAGGGGAGTCGAATGTGCTAAAAAATAACCATGAGATCCGATATTGAGCCAGTAGTATGCCGGGATGAATGGCTACAAAATTTATTCAAGTTTGAATAAAGTTGTAATTGGCTTAGCATCTGCATAAATTAGAAGCAGGTGAGGGATACAGGCCTTGACTTGTTGGTATGTCCCAATATGAGTAAAGGTTGTGAACAAATATTTTCTTTAGGTAGTGCTTCCCAAACTCTACACATTCTTCCAGCATCTAGCCTAGTTGTACATGTACTATATAACTTGTCAAGGTCAAAACATTGGTTTACAATTTTATTATCTATATCCTCTCCTCAGTAATCAGTACATGATGTTTACATTGTATATGGTAAGATTTTGAACCGATATTTTTTGGAGTTATAGCACATATTTACTTGTTCTAATTATCAAAATGCGTAGATATTTCTTGATAGAGTTTGCGAAAAAGATATGACCTTTCCTTTGACATTCAAGGCCATAGGGGTGAAATTTGTTAAAACACTCAATTGACATCTGATGATTAACAGAACGACCAGAAATAAAGATAATTGGCTAGTACATTTCTGGGGTGACAAGTATATGCAAAATTAATCTGTCCCATATTTACTGTGATTGTGTCAACTTCTTTGAAAAAAAAGATGTTTAAGTTCGCTTGTTAGTGTAAAAGATCAATTATGACAGAATATATATTGAAAAGTTAAAGAACTTTGCCAGTTTGGAAAATTGGATAATTTCATTCAAAATGTTGCCAAAATTTCATCAGAAAGTTATGGGTCTTCTGAAATATCTACACTATTTTGATGGTATATGATTTTTGTGTCATTTTAAAGCTTGATGTCTATACTCTGGATAAAAACCATAGCCATTGAAAATATTGAAACATCTTTGGAGTGAAAGCCAAGTTTGCCACGAAGCCCACATCTTTGTAAAATATAAATTGATAAAATTCTCCCATGACACTTTCTTGGTGCAATGACGACCTTACGCCAAAACAGAAAACACTTTAAGGACTTCAATATGGCAGTGATTATTATTTTGTATTGTGAAACAACACCACTCTTGTGCATTTGGTTGATAGTTTATTACTACTTGACTTCGGTTACATCTCTGCTATATCCAATCCCTTGTCTCCCCATTATTGGCCTCCGTTTGCTCTCCCAAGTTGGTCCTGCGAGTTTTCTTTAAGCTCTGTCTACTCCCCCATCCATTGAAGCTCTCTCCACTTCCTTCATGGAAGCTCCCATTTCCTCCATCCAGGGGAGCAGTCTCTCCTTCAACTTTCTCGTATTATTTTTCACTTAGTTCGGAGGGAACATCTCCCTGCCATGTCTGTCAGATAATCCATCACCAGCAGTCGCTCATTGACATGCTGACCACCACTATATATCCCCTTTTATCTAACCTTACACACTAAGTTTGTCCAACATGTGATTAAGTTGTCTGTCAGACCACAAATTTTACTTCTGGCTATAACTTTGGTATTTATTGACCGATTCACATGAAACTTTGTCAAGATGTTCAGTTCACAAAAACGCAGTCATGTAAAAAGTCAAGGTAATCCGAATGAAAGACTCGAGACTCAACTTACCAAGGGTAAAGATCATTGGGTCGGAGGTCTAGGTCATTGGCTCAAAGGGCAATGTCTCTTGTTATGACACTATGAAGCAATGTTGGTCTTGATTTAAAAAAAAAGTCAACTGAGCTAAGGTCAAGGTCTCTTAATCGAAAGTCAAGGTCAAATTTTGTATCATTTTATATTTAAACATTGTTGATTGGATCTATAAAACGAAGGCAATTGAATTCAGGTCACCGAGTCAAGGTCCAAGTAGTCTTCACAGAAAGTTTTTGTGATCGCATTATGAAGCAAAGTTAATCGGAATTGAACATGAGATCAACTGATTTTAAGTCAAGGTCACGGGGTTAAAGTTCATTTATTACTATGAGTCTTACGACTCATCAGTGTAAACATATGATATACAGGATATTTACATATATACAAAATGTTAAATTGGCCACAGGAGAATGAACAAAGCAATGATATAATAGTAACATCAATCAATATTATTATTGCAATATATATATATATCTCATGCTTGTGATCAGCACTTATTTGCCGCTAACAGATATTTCCCAAGATTACACAAGTCTTTAACATTATTTGTATTAAGTAATTGAGTAAGCTTATATACACTTGGATTATTTCTATAATAATATTTTAAATACTTCCGTCTTAAATCAGAATACCTAGTACAAACTAAACAAAATGAAATTCGTCTTCTATATCATTAAGATTACATAGAGTACAAACTCTGTTACTTCTATCAATGCCAACATATCGCCCAGATTCAATATTCAACTTGTGAGCTGACAGTCTGAGCCGAGCAATGTCTTTCGTATAGCTGATATTAACTGATTTTGTTAGATACGATTGTAATAAAATTTTATCATTTAATTCCCTGTAAAGCAAACCTTTCGACATATCTATAATAGCACTATATCCATTTTGATGAAAAATGTCAAATAATCTTTCCTTAATTATTGCAAAAGTAAAATCGTTTCCATTCTGGGCGTCCGAAATATAACCTAAGCCTAAGCGATTCAAATCATCTTTGATTTCACAGACCCATTCGTCCTTAAATAGGAGCATATTTTCATAACACGATTTCAATATACAATTTTCAGTATTGAGCAATTTAAACCAATATTTAAAAATTCCAAGTTTCCTTGTTATGTACAATGGATAACGGCCTAATTCGAAATATACCATCATATTTGGAGTAGATTTGCGCACACCTAATAACCTTTTACAAAAATTCACATAAAGTTTTTCGATATCAGGGCCTTTATGGAATCCCCATACTTCTGAACCATAATTGACTATGCTACTGACATATGTATCAAACACTGCTAATTGAGTCTCAATATTAAAATACTGTTTCTTACATACCCTCATTAATGCAAATAATGCTTTTCGACCTTGTTCAGATATTTTTTTCTGTGTTTGTTTAAATTTTCCATTATAATTTAATAAAACTCCTAGATAGTTGAATTCATTCACTATCTCTAAAACACACCCATCATATTTCCAATTTTCATTATCTTTCAATTTATCCCATTTCTAAAAACAACAATCTTTGTCTTGGAAGTGTTAACAGTTAGGCCCCACTTGGTAGTGTAATTAAGCAAGGAGTCTAGCATTTTTTGCAAGCCTTGGGGTGTTTCGGCAAAGATAACAGTATCATCAGCATACATAAGTAAGAATATGTTGATTAGTTGTAAGTCAATTGAAGGACAGTTGTCTTCTATAAATTGCATTTCAAAATCGTTCACATATAATGAAAATAACAGAGGAGACAAAATTTCTCCTTGAAAAAGACTGATATTACAGTAAAAAAAATCTGAGCAAACGCCATTGTTTTTTCCACAACATCTCACATCTTCGTTAAGTGATCTGATAATATTTAACATTTTAGCTTCGATACCTTCTTTTATTAACTTGTACCATAAATTCTATCTATTTATCATGTCAAAAGCTTTGGTATAGTCGATGAAACAGCAGTATAGACGTTTTTAGCCCACCATCATCAGATGGTGGGCTATTCAAATCGCCCTGCGTCCGTGGTCCGTGGTCCGTCCGTCCCTCCGTCCGTCCGTCCGTCCCTCCCTCCGTCCGTCCCTCCGTCCGTAAACAATTCTTGTTATCGCTAATCCTCAGAAAGGACTGAAGGGATCTTTCTCAAATGTCATATGTAGGTTCCCCTTGGTGCCTAGTTATGCATATTGCATTTTGAGACCAATCGGAAAACAACATGGCCGACAGGCAGCCATCTTGGATTTTGACAATTGAAGTTCGTTATCGCTATTTCTGAGAAAGTAGAGAAGGGATCTTTCTCAAATTTCATATGTAGGTTCCCCTTGGTGCCTAGTTATGCATATTGCATTTTGAGACCAATCAGTAAGCAACATGGCCGACAGGCAGCCATCTTGGATTTTGACAATTGAAGTTTGTTATCGCTATTTCTGAGAAAGTACTGAAGGGATCTTTCTCAAATTTCATATGTAGGTTCCCCTTGGTGCCTAGTTATGCATATTGCATTTTGAGACCAATCGGAAAACAACATGGCCGACAGGCAGCCATCTTGGATTTTGACAATTGAAGTTTGTTATCGCTATTTCTCAGAAAGTACTGAAGGGATCTTTCTCAAATTTCACATGTAGGTTCCCCTTGGTACCTAGTTATGCATAGTGCATTTTGAGACCAATCGGAAAACAACATGGCCGACAGGCAGCCATCTTGGATTTTGACAATTGAAGTTTGTTATCGCTATTTCTCAGAAAGTACTGAAGGGATCTTTCTCAAATTTCACATGTAGGTTCCCCTTGGTACCTGGTTATGCATAGTGCATTTTGAGACCAATCGGAAAACAACATGGCCGACAGGCAGCCATCTTGGATTTTGACAATTGAAGTTTGTTATCGCTATTTCTCATAAAGTACTGAAGGGATCTTTCTCAAATTTCATATGTAGGTTCCCCTTGGTGCCTAGTTATGCATATTGCATTTGAGACCAATCGGAAAACAACATGGCCGACAGGCAGCCATCTTG
This sequence comes from Pecten maximus, assembly GCF_902652985.1. Classification (NCBI taxonomy): domain Eukaryota; kingdom Metazoa; phylum Mollusca; class Bivalvia; order Pectinida; family Pectinidae; genus Pecten; species Pecten maximus. Next base: position 25,514,151 of record NC_047020.1, on the reverse strand, counting down.
GATATTGACAATTGAAGTTTGTTATCGCTATTTCTCAGAAAGTACTGAAGGAATCTTCCTCAAATTTCATATGTAGGTTTCCCTCAGTGCCTAGTTATGCATATTGGGACCAATCCGAAAACAACATGGCCAACAGGCAGCCATTATCGCTAAATCTTAAATTTTATATATAATAGGTTCCCCTGGTTTGAAAAGTACTAGCTATAGAGGGCTGTTTCTGAATTTACACAGATTAGTAAGACTTAGAGGAAGGGAAAAGTAGAGAAAAGATCAATCTGACATGGAACCTATAAAGATCATTCAATGGTGGGCGCCAAGATCCCTCTGGGATCTCTTGTTTACTTTTAAGAGTACGATTAATCAACGCCTGTAATGTAAATAAAGCATCTGTCGTTGAAAGATTCCGCTTGAATCCAAACTGAGCATCAGTTATCTTATTGTGCTCCATGTCAATTTTCACTAACCTATCATTTAATACAGACGTAAAAAAGTTTACCAATACAACTGACGATTGAAATACCTCTGTAGTTATCAGGGTTATATCGCCTTTCTTAAATACTGGAACAATATTTCCAACTGACCATGTACGAGGATAAATACCTGATTTAAAAATATTGTTAAGAACAATATTCAGAACACAGAACACTTCAGAACAATGGATAAAATACTCATTCAGCATTTCATCGATACCACACGCTTTGTTGGATTTAAGTGTTCGGATTGCACATTCTATTTCAAAACCTGTAATATCGACATCAAGTTCATCAAACACTGGAGTATGAATGGGTATGTCATCATACTGGTTCATATAATTATCAATACTTTCATCAGTTTTTATTTCAGAGGATGCAAGATTGCAGAAGTGTTTATGAAATTCTTCTAGATATATTTTCTGTGAATTAACCGACGTCCTTTTTCTGAATTGCTTATAAAACCGTTTTGAGTTATATTTTCTAAGATATTCTAACATATTTCCCTGGTGAAGCTTATATTCACGCTTCAACTTTATTTCAAGTTTTTTATAAGACCTCTTGCAACTGACGAGATTTTCACGATTTTCGACTGATTTATATAAATTAAAAGTAGAAAGTGCTATCTTGTATTCTCTGAACATTTGCTTACATTGATTATTGAACCAAGGCTTATCTTCAGTCACCGCTTTCTTATCTCTGACATGTTCTGTGACATTTGAACAACAGTATGGTGACATTAAAGTTTTTACAAGAGCTGAAAAATTATTTACAGCAGTATTGATACCCCTTTCGCTAAGATCAGAGTCATTACATAGTTCAAATAGCTCAGTGGAATTTGCCAGAAGTGTCTCTTTGATCGACTGTTTTTCGTTCTCATTCCATTTTACAGTTATTCTATAGGATTTGGATTCTATATGAACAGTTTCTTTCATAACGGAAAATAACGAAGGTAATGTGAACGACACGGGAGTGGTCAGAAAAATGATTATATACACCAGATTCGAACTGTGCTATGGACTTAAGTGAATATCACGGTTAACGTGTATCTTTTTGTGATGAATATCTGATGTTATTATGAAGCAAAGTTGGACCGAACTAAACAATGAGTCATCTGACCAAAGGCAGATACCAAGGTCACGGTGTTCAAAGAATTAAGATCAATGTCAGGTTTAGTATTTTTCACTGATGACCATTTTTATGACATTATGAATTAAAATTAGTCTGAATTAATGGGCAAGTCAACTGACGAAAGATCAAGGTCACTGACTATAGTTTGTTTTAGGGGGTTATCACCCCTTGAAAACCTAGAGCTATGTTGAGGCAGGGTCTCCTTGTAGTAGACAGCTCAAAACCACCATGGGTAAGATGTATCGAATCCTCACCTGGGTGATCTTCACCCGAGGTTATGTGTCCGACACTGAAACCAACTTAACTATCGCAGCCACTCACTGGATTAAAATTTCAAGGTAATCTGAGTCCAAAGGTCAAAGACATAGAGGATTTCTGACTATGACCCTGGCTCTTGATGGTGGAAGTTTTAAAATAAATCAAATATGGAGGTGGAAGGATTTTGGTTTCTTGCTATTGTTTTTGAAGTCCAGATGTCAGACGTCAACTTCAGCTATATGAGCAGATGTCTTTTTAATGACGATCTAGTTCCCATTAATTAATTAGCAACCAAAAACGCTTCAAGAGAATTGGGATGATTCGGCTATAGGCAATTTGAACGAAACCGAAGAGGGAAACGATGTTCCAGCTGAAATCAAATATGAAACATTATATATATAATTGATATATTACATCGGTTATTTTATTTGTTATGTCCCCTTTTCAATCCTTTTCCGTTGACCTTAAGAGACACACTATTGTCGTTGGTCCATCCATTCTTACGTCTCGTTGAATTTGGTCTCTAGTCCGCTTTATCGCGGTTCGTGGGGGGAAATCACATATTCTAGTATCTGTTTAGATAATTGGATAAAAAAAAAGTCAAAAATCATGTGACCGCACAGTTTGAGCACGGATCATACTGCTGAAATGTGAAGAAGGATTCTGTAACAAGGTCTGTGGATTGCCCATTTCTATCACCTTTCCAGCGTCCATAACGAGTATGACGTCACAGTGTAAGACGGTGTTGAGTCTGTGAGCGATCGTCAGGACAGTACAGTCCGGAGAAACTCTTCCTGATCGTCTCCTGTATCATGGCGTCTGTGGACGTGTCGATAGACGCAGTGGCTTCGTCCAGAATCAGGATCTGAAGTGAACCATTAAGATATATTCCAAAGGAAAATACGTCAGATACGTAGAAAGCGAAGTAGAAAATGATTTGTCTCGCCTGCGACGAAAAGTATAGATACGCTGTTCAAAAATATTAGCACAATTTGAGTCTTAACAAGGAAGGTCTGTATAGTTAGATCACATAATGGACACCTCAACACACATTTCATTGACGGAATATAATCCATCATTAATGGCCCAGTAACTCTTTAAATTAGGAAATCTGGACTTAGGTTTGTGCTTAGCTTTATTTTTCAAAAAGTACCATTGCTATTCAAACTAAACTTGGAATATAGGTAGTCGAATTGTAGCAAGGACATTATAACACGTTAAAGATTACATGTTTCAGTTTTGAAATAACGCCGGTCATTGCCGTATTCAGTAATTTCGATTTTCTGCTGTATAAATTGGCGCGAACTGACCCTCTTAATTCTTCTTCCGTGTTGAGGTTGACATTATACCTGTGTGAGTAATACATTACAGCTCAGTTCAAAACAGGACGCTTCCTCAGACAAAATTTAAAAGTAAAAAAAAATGTAAACAGAGACTGCCTGTCGTCTATCAGGACGGCATTGGTCTCCAGAGCCCCGTTCGATTTCACTCTTCTCATTCTAGAATATATCTTTCGGTCACTCGATTTGAAGCTCTTCTGCTTCTGGAAGATCTTCTACCTCTTCCGTCTCGAAGCTGGATGAGTTTCACTAGAGAAGGATTTATAACCCATACATGCACATGTTGCAAAAAAATTAACATAATGGCAAAAAATTACATAATGGCAAAAACTTTTTCACTTAAGTGCAAAAACCACATAATGCAAAAAAACCTCTTTTGCCATTATGTAGTAATCTTTTTACATTATGTACCTGTGCACATAAGTACAAAAAAATTCTTCGTATCCCTCTCTTCAAAATGGATCGTTCCAGTAATACTAGAACTCTTTAGCACTAAACAACACAAATGTCATCCCTTGTCTGCACATGTCGGGTGACCCTTAAATACATGTACGCCATAGGAAAATATACGCCATGGGGGTTTTACTTGCATTTTGGGAATTACTCAACAAAAAGAGATTTTGATATTTTCTTTTCTAAAACACATTTGTTATCATTATTTTCCTTAAGGAAACCATGACAATATCTCTTAAGAGGAGTAGCATAGCAAAAAACTTTTTTTTACACTTAAGTGCAAAAACCTTTTTTTTTTTACACTTAAGTGCAAAAAACCTTTTTTACACTTAAGTGCAAAAAACTTTTTTTTACACTTAAGTGCAAAAAAACTGTTTTTACACTTAAGTGCAAAAAACTTTTTTTTTTACACTTAAGTGCAAAAAACTTTTTTTTTTTTTTTTACACTTAAGTGCAAAAAACTTTTTTTACACTTAAGTGCAAAAAACTTTTTTTTTTTTTTTTACACTTAAGTGCAAAAAACTTTTTTTACACTTAAGTGCAAAAAACTTTTTTTACACTTAAGTGCAAAAAACTTTTTTTACACTTAAGTGCAAAAAACTTTTTTTTTTTACACTTAAGTGCAAAAAACTATAAATTTGTCCCTAGATTATCATCCATTTACATTATCAGGCCTGGGAGGGGGGAGGAGGCTTTTACTTTATATTTTTTACTAAGAATTTCCTGTAATTGTAAATATGTCTAAATTAATACATAAAAGCATGTGAAGTGTCCTTATTCCTTCACTGTTTACATTATTTTGGTCATAAATGTTACAGTTAATCCCATTTATCATGCTACACTCCGGAAATGTCGATATTCGCAATGACATGTGATACTCTTTGCAAAATAGGAATATTTCTTTAATCAATACTTGGGGTGTGACATAATAATTCAACCAGCACAGTTTCAAGCTCTGGTTTTCAGCTTTGCATTCAAGTCAAATGCAGTTGCATTTATTTCCACAAAAAGTAAGTAAATTCATAGATATTTGCGTGGTAAAGACAGTACTATGTAATATTACCATAATTATAACTTGTTACCAAACATATACTGGAAGACGTGGTCAAAGAAGGTCTACTGTAAAAAACCTTCTATTATGGTTTATATTTCACATTGATCGATTGTACCATTTCAAAGCAACAAAGCTTTTTTTTATAATTGTTTCACTTCTATATGTACGGGTTACTTCCCTCATCACTACAGCTAATTTCGATAAAATTGTTTACATTCTATCTTTATATTAATTGCCGAGCATTTGTTTCAACTGAGGACACCGGCATGAAATTCGTGTCTCGGGCGACATTTGTCGGTTATAATTTATTTATCTATTTATTTATGGGTTTTACGTCCGCTATTACGGCCTTTCAGCTGACGAGTCGCTCGGTTACAAGAATAACACGAGGTTATATAGAAGCCGCCAGAAGCCGCCATATTGTTTACGTATCGCTAGGGCACACTGCGACAGTATGCATGATTTGATTGGTCGATACGAAATTGATAGAACTTCGCCCATTGGTCGACCAATCATTGTACTTCATTTTGGACCAGTCGAAAAAATTACTTCTGTAGGTGAATTTCTTGTTGGAAACCGTTTCATTTTTTTGCACTTAAGTGCAAATAATTTTTTTGACACTTAAGTGCAAATCTTTTGCACTTAAGTGTAAAAAGAACATAATGGCCATTTGGCTTTTTTTGCACTTAAGGTGTGTCTGTATTTTATCCTAAAACGGCCGCCCATACATGTTTGTGTCATCGTGTTTGAGAAAACTTAAAAAACTTGCTTATTTTTTGTTTTATTCTCCCGGTTTACTCGATTTACATATAACGGAATACGATCTTCTTAGAAGGCTTCTCTTCTGAGAAGAGTGCAAATCGAACGGGGCTCAGGACACGCGATCTAGTCGGGGCCCTGGACTCCTCTAGCGAGGGTGCGGACTCTTGTAGGCAGTTTCAGTAGTTTGCCTTGGTGGAGAAGTGAAATTTGAAATTGTCAAGTTTATGAGCAAAATAGTATAGTGGTTGGGCTCCTTTGTGGTCAATGGAGAGTTGTTAGAATATCGCAAAGTGAAATAGAAGAAACTTTAAAAAAATCTTTCGGATAGTGAGTCAGCAATGTTTCTTTATACATGTACATGCATATAGAAACTAGGCAACGATAGTAAGTCGAATTTAAATTAATGAAGATAATGCTGTTTCCTCAACCTTATACGGCCTTAATACATGTATACAAAGGAAGGTCTTTTTTTTCGATATGATTTTCCTTAACAGCTTCTTACCTTATTTTGACGCAAGATTGCACGTGCTAAACAAATTAATTGTCGTTCACCTACGGAGAAATTTTCCCCATTTTCCTCGATTTGCAATTCAAGAGTCTGGCCAAGAAGATTCATCTAAACGAAAGTTCAATACACAATACATAAAATGAAACTAATTGTGTAGACCTCTTATGTATGGGATACTTCAAATTGAAAAAATTGTAATTGTGTAGACCTTTTTTTGTATCGGATACTTCAAATTGAAAAAAAAAAAAATGCGACAAGTGTACTTGATAAGGAGTAAGTATGGCTTGTCCATTTGGCAGTAAGCTATCCGTTTAATATGTTATTCGAATGCCATTTGCAAAAATGACCATTACACATTTTATCAACATACAGAAATAATTATTTTTTCATTATTCAATGCAGCTTTCTGATTGATAGATTCGCGAAAAACATGACGTCACAATACGACCATTGACGTTGGGTACTGATTTGTTCAAAATAATCCCATATTAATAAGTAACATTGTACATAAAAACGTGTTTCAAACTTGAACTCTTTCATAAATTAATCATAAGCATTGATGTCAATATCTTTTTAGTTTCATAGGGGTATTAAAAAGTAATTGTTTGCAAACTTTTCTAAGAATCCGCTACTCGGATCCATACAGTTTGCAAACAATTTTCTTTTATACCGATATGAAACTAAAAAATATTGACATCAATGCTTAAATAATATTCAAGTCATATCAATGGATTGATAGAAATTCATACCGAAAAGTACAAAATTATTATTACCTTTTCTTTGATATGAACATGTTCCAGTGCTATCCACAACTCTGCGTCCGTAAACCTTTCAAAAGGATCCAGATTATACCTAAACGTAGAATTCGTTAGTAAAAATAAACTCCATATAGTCTCATTAGACACAACGAGTTTGATTTTAATGTTAGAATATACTGGGCATTATGCTCAAACAAACCAAAAATATACTGAGCATTATGCTCTAATAAACAAATGTAAACAAGGCCTTATCGAGATATTACAAAAGCATCAGAAAAAGCACGAGCTCACAATTATTATTTACAATCATTATTTACAAGAATAAGTTATTCTGAACACACTTGCCTTAAAGTACCAGCAAAAAGTACAGGATCTTGTGGAATTGATGACAAACTTGCACGCAATTTATCTCGAGACACAGTTCCAATTTCGACGTCGTCAATAAACACGTGACCTCCCGATAGATCCGTCAGCCTGAACAGTGCACTAACCAATGATGACTTCCCTATGTACGTAGGCGACAGATATAAACATGGTTAAGTATTTATGTAGTCATATATCAAATGGATTTAATGAATATCTTTCCAGTGTCTACAAATTAGATTGCAAACAACAAGCAAAGTAGTTATGCACTATTTTGAACAAAATACAGCTACAAGAATGGTAACCATTGTCTTGTGTTAGAGAAGAAACCGATTTCCTTTTCTCAGAAACGATTAGAAGTAAACAGGTTTGGATTCAAAACATTTAATACTGATCCTGTTTTTACTTTTATTATCAATTACTTCCACCGTTTCCGCTTGTCCGGATTGACTAAAGTAAAAATATATTGATGCTGACCATAGTTTTGAAAGTCACAAAAAACGGTTCTTAAAATGAACGGATCAGCCAGAAATATTGCAACTGATGCACAATATCGCTTTAATATCTGAAAGTGATAAAAAGTTGAACCTAATCTTCATCGAAATGACATTTCTTACATCCATTCTTTCCATCTTTTATATGTATAATAAACTTATTCTTCTCTTACCTGCTCCCGTGCGGCCTACAATGCCAACTTTTTGTTTGGGAAGGATATCAAAACTGATGTTATGGAGCACTGGGTCCATGTCCATACGATATTTCATCATCACATTTGAAAACACTATCCTTCCCTGGTTTGGCCAGCTATTGTCTACCTGCAAACGCCCAGTGTCCTCTTCTATTTTGAGATTCTAAAATATTATTAATTTGCATAATGTAAATAATGAAAAAATGCTACAAGAAAAGGATATAATACAATTAAGGCCAATATTAGAGTATCGTAATAGCATCTGTTTCCAGCTCATTTTAACTTCATTGTAGATTGTCACCACACTGACTCTTATTTTGTGACTTTACCGGATCTTCTATTCCTATGTTAGGTATAAAGTAAGATATGTTTGTATGCTTGTTGATATTCCTGACCGTTACGTTGTCACACTCTAGTTCGATGATGATAATTCCGGATTTGACCTGAACTTGCATAGTGGGTGTCGTTTATGAAACAGAAGACGCCCACCCTATCGTGACACTTCGTATTATTTCCCTTCTGCGCCTCATGCTAATGTATATAGAGGTTACACAGCGAGTTTTGTTGTAGATGATATTTCTTTCACTCGAGTTTGTTATTTCTGAAAAATTACAAAAACACGAGCTTTAGCGAGTGTTTTGTGTAACTTTGGAAAATTGACTAACGAGAGTGAAAGAAATATCAAATACAACAACTATGAGTTTGTGTGACCTGTTTCTACCGCAATAGAAAAGCTATACTGCGGATAAATTGACATGTTTTGTGCCAACGTGTGTTCTTTTGATAATATCGGGATGGGTGTAAGGATAAGACTAAAAGTGAAATGCCGCTAATTAATATGCAAATCTGACAATTTTGGAAATGTATGGAAATATTACAATTTATTAATAATCATAACAAATAATAAGCAAGTTTATTAGTTTTAAAGCAATCCATTGATAGAAATCTTTATCATTATCTTTGAACTATGACAAAACAGTTGGGAACTACTTCTTGCGCATTATCATTTCCGGACCTTGCGAAACGGGCTTCACATGTTAGCCAATCAAAACGCGTTGAGCAACGTGATTAAGAAATAGTCCGGGTCAAAAGTCACCGTGTGAACCAATAAAAATACATTTAGAGTTTATTCCACGTGTTGTATAAATTGAATGTTATTCAGATTCATATAATGATTATTTGATGCCTTGGTAGTCGAATACCACCACCCACCTATTGTGGTAGAAACATAAATATCTGGTCATATTAAACGGATAATCAATTTAGTCAATACTCAATAAGCAGAGATATTTTTACCCTAAAACACAAATACATACATGTGAAATATATCATTATTTTGATCATAATCTATATTCTAACAATGGGTAAAACTGTATTACTGCACAGCATGGTATCTATATATGTTATCCTCATATCTTTATACATCGTTTGTATACCTCGTACTCATGTATGCGCTCGATCGCTGTAAATTTTGCCTCCGTCTCATTGAACATACGGGCGAGGAACTGGATTAGTGAGGCCGCCTAGACGAACAATACATTCATATTTACTATCAATGTATATATATTACGAATAAAAGTACAAATTATATCAAATTATATCTGGGCCTTACGATAAGTTGGCCTATATGGCATTGTAACCTAAATAATATGTACAGTAATATATCAGCTTGATAACCGCTATCAACATTATATTTTCAATTTAAGCGATTAATATAATCTAACATGGGTCTGTTATGTGGACAGGGATATCTCAACACGAGTGTAAGAGTTTGGCCAGTCAGCACGAGGCTTGCCGAGGGTTGGGAAATCCTTGTTCGCGGAACAGATTCATGTTTGACTATTTTTCTCACATAATTGCAAGCAACTGTAAGTTTCTATGAAAGTTTTTCATCGCGCCATCTACAATGCTCCTTGGAATGTAGATCATAATTTACGACATGCTCTCCCTTACGTAAAATGATGACGTTACGTTATTGTAAGTAGCGTCATATAGCGCATGCCAGCTATCTTTACCTACTATTTCGTTTAATAATCGCATTATTCTTTCCTGCGTTCTCAATTTTTAGATATAATGTTAACTTATACTTAGTGTCTATGTGATATAAAGGTGAAGTTTAAATTAACCAACTGTTACATGTTATCGTGTATATATCAACATCCAAAATATATCTAAATCCATATTCTTCAAGGCAGTATTGCGTATAGACATATATTTAGTATACATACATTGATGGACAACGTCAGTGATAGAGCCGACATCGCTGGGGATATGGAACCCTTTGTGGTAAGTACAACTATAATTGTGATAATGGTCAACACAGAACCCCCAATGTCTATTCGCAGGCCCATCCACCTAACGCAGGCATGATGCAGCATCAATCCCTTGGTAGTTGTGTCCGAGTAATGTTTACACCTTTAATGAAGAAATATCAAACTTTACACTGATACCATGGTTTGTCAGTTGAGATATGTATTGCCCCATTAATTCACGCTGATGTTCAGTTGAGTGATATACAATGGATGGTTTGTTTAACAGACATCATTATTCTACAACGTATAAGGGATTAAATACTCTATAACACAAAGTTTAAAAACCAATATACCTAATTATGAAAATGTAATCTTGTTTCAGGCCATATGTGTTACATTACCTACCTACTCATCAAGTTCTTTTCCTGTCCGTAAACATTAATGGTGTTAAGTCCATTGCATGTTGTGGTCACATGACTTATAAATGATGATCGAACGATGTTTTCAAGACGCTCGAAATTCCGGACCGACACGGATGCTATAGTATTGATTATATAGAAGTAAACTCCAGCGGAGAAAACCGCAATGATGTACAAAGGGAAATTGTAAACTGTGCTGATGAAATACAGAAGTACGAGGATCAGGGCTCGAAGTAAACTATCCAGCGTAAAAGGTATAAATACATCAGCTAGAATAAAAAAAGAAACAATTCTATTTTAAGAAAAATATGTCGACTTTAGTGCGTTTAAAATGATCTATATTTGACAGATAAAATAAATAGTATTATGTGGGAAAGAATTATTTAACATTTCAGTACCGCCAATCATTTTCATATCAATTAGTTATGAAAAGAAACATTTTCAGTATATTTCTATATATTTGAATAAGTTTTGCAATAAAATGAATAAATACATATTGTGCCATATTTCCGAAGCAAAATTAATTTATCAATAATAGAACCATGCTGACGTCTAAGCTGACACTAAATCTTACCATTTTCTATGTCTCGCGAGAACCGGTTTATGATTCTACCCGGCGGATTTGCGTCAAAGAACTGCATTGGAGCACTCATCACTCTCCTCATGGCATTGTTGTGTAAGTTTACAGACGCCCTTACCATCACCTATATAAAATAGGAGCCAACAACACTAACAGCTTATAGTTAACAAGATATGATAGATTATAGATAGAAGAATGTCCTGACCATATCAATGTCATTTTGAATGGATGATCCATGCAAGCGGTAGATAAGTACGTATTTTATACATACTTCATTTCCCTACTAATCCTCATTGAAATAGAATACATGTAGTATTCATATTTCAATTAATATATAATTATATTTACATACGTAAAGTTTTGTTGACTAATCATATAGTAAATACTACAGGTAAGAGATATGCTACTTCATAGGTTTGGTTTGGTTTGATTTTGTTCAACGTCCTATTAACAGCCAGGGTCATTTAAGGACGTGCCAGGTTTGGAGGTGGAGGAAAGCTGGAGTACCCGGAGAAAAACCACCGGCCTACGGTCAGTACCTGGCAACTGCCCCACGTAGGTTTCGAACTCGCAACCCAGAGGTGGAGGGCTAGTGTTAAAGTGTCGGGACACCTTACTTCATAGGATTTTGTATGATAATTTATCTGTTGAGAACCTGTTTTAATATACATGTATATATAAAAATGTATATACAAATAAAATAAAATGTAGATATGAGCTCCATGGATAGATTATACAAGATACACCAATGGCACTCCATAATAACCAAGGTTAGTATATATAAGTAGATTTTGGATTGTTTACATAAAACAGATTATATAAACACATATAATACTCATGACAATTTCGGCCAACAAGAAACTGTTGACTTCAATGAAACAATTAATCCTTGTTCTTAATTCCGGTCTTATATTTAATCTTTTATTTGTGAAAGAACTCGCTTACCATCCCTGCTATTGCTGCTTTTAATATCGCCAACGCAATCACACCAATAATTGAATAGCCGTAAACAGTGAACCAGACCGTTTTCTCTAACTCGATTTCCCTGGAGGAGGTTGGTGTTTCTGTGACATTGCCAGGTGTCGAGACATTGCCAGGGGTAGAGACATTGCTTTCAGTTGTATTGGATTCAGAACGTAACTTAGTCTGTCCTGGGTCAGTCTGTAAACCAATGATAGAATGGGTGAAATTGACACTGATGTGTAGAAATGATGACAATAATAATTTATCATGCTAGATGGAAAATGGGTCCTGGTATAATTATCGACACAGTGCGATTCCAACATTTATCCTGTGTTTTTATCAATATTTAAAGTTGAACCTACAGTGGCTTTTATCCAAAGTCCAAGCCACCAGTCACTGAAGGTAAGTGAAGATATGGAACAAAGATATATCAGGATCACAAAGGCTACCGTTAGTTTTCCTCCAGCTGCTCGGATGTAGCTCATGTAAACATCCATACTGATGTTGCCAATCTTAGCTTTCTCTCTGTCCGTCAAAATACCTAAAAATGACACAACATCAACAATGAACAATCGGTTGATTTAAGTTTAAAATAACTACACATTATTGCCTTTTTGGAGGAGATGTGCAGTATCCGAGTCGGAGGCGAGGGCACTATTCCATCTCGAAGCAAACTTTTAAGACCATAGTGCCCTCTAAAAAGAAGGAAATAATATTTTGGTACATCAGACATGAAGTTTACTTTGCTAATTCCAATGTCAAACCCCCGCAAGGCCTGTCAGTTTCAGCCGTTTGCGTCGTCTACGTCCAGCACAACAATAGTGTTAACAGTACTAGTGACGTCAAAATCGATTTGAATTTCGAGGCAAATTTGATAGTGCCCATACACTCATGTATGAACATGTGATGTTCTAATATGCAGTATTATATTTGCGGTACTTCTGGTTACCTTTAGGACTCCGGAATCAGTGAACCGACATTCGAAGGATTCGAAGGATCGAAGTCATGTAAGAACAGATTTCAAATATGCTTTGCATATTTTAATATCGTCATTTTGTTACGACTGTAGTAGCATAATTTTAACTTGAACACATGAAATAGCCTAACGTCAGCAAACAAGTACAAACTAAAAGCTACATGAATTCGTCAGGGTGGGGACAAATAGGGGAATTAGAGGTAAATCCACTTAATGGATTTAAAACAAATATGGTCGGTAGCATTATTGGATAAGAAAGGGTGATCCATTTTTATGTAAATGGAGAATGTGGTTCACCTGGGGTGGGAGGGATAGGGAAAATATAGGAACACACTTTACATGGGTACTGCAGGGATTATCACTAGAAGTGCTCTACCAAATGACAGTTGTGGAAGCTGAATTTAACTTAAATTTGTATGAGCCATATCCGGCACACTGTGGTATCAAGTTTGTACGTAATTCATAAATTTTATTAACTATCTACAGCATTTTCCTATTCAAAATTTTCAGCTTACGTTACTCAAGAACATTAAGATATTATTTTGAAAAAGGAAACAACGTCAAATACTCAATGAAGTTATGGTCCTTGTATAAAGAGATACTTCGCATAACGTAAGTAAAAAATGGAAATCAATTGTGACTATTACAGAACTTCAGCCCCTTTAAAGGAAAATAATGCAGGTCTTTAAAAATTAAAAATAACCTTTTTCATAGTTGTTATCATGATCAATCTTTCTTGTAGATGCGTTCTGTTGTTGATTTTTTGTCATATCAATACTTTCCTGCCGATCTACATCTTCTGCTTTTTCGTCTGAAACACAATACCAAAATTTAAGCTTTTATCCATTGATTATAAGAATTTTACTTATTGTTTATAATTGAAAACATGAAGTTGTAATAAGAGTTGTCAGTACTTTTACTTCGCATGGTTTTCTAGTTCAAACACGTGCCTTTAAAATATATTGCATATCTATATTTGTAACTACTGTATAATACTTAATTGTTATCCAGAGATTTTTTCTGGCAGAGCGAATGCGAAATAAAGTAAGAAATATCCCGTCTGGGTAGATGTTTGGTACATTGGTAGATCAAGCTTACAGCTGATGTTGATATGGCGAGAAATGGGGAAAAAGATAGTGAAAACGAAATTCTCTTACCTACAGTACCAGTATGAGCCGTGTTGAACTGTTCCCACAGCTTTGTGAAATGTCCGTCTTGTGTTAACAACGACTTGTGGTCACAGTGTTCAACTATTGCGCCCTCATCCATAACGTAGACTTCGTCGCAGTGCTTAAGATACTGTTTACCATTGTCACGATACGATCATTCAAGGTTTACAAACTTTAGAAATTACTTACATTATTTCCAAATCGCATCTTTGCTATTTGTTTTGATAAAAAAACATTTATGGGACAATAATGAATTTCCCTCAAATATAGACCAAATTAAATTTCCATGTTCAGTTATATATGGCATAAAATATATGTGATTGCATTACAAACAGCGATTTTGTTTATGCCCGTCATTTTATGAGGCCATACAAAAATGTATAATGTTATCGATGACCGTCCGTCCCGTCCAGTTCTAAATCAATACCACTCCTCGAGAACCCCTCAAAAGATTGGGTTTATATTACATGCGATACTATCATGAAGTTCTTGCTTGGTCTTATTCCGGTAGTCATTGGTCAATAAAGGGGATACATTTTTCGAATCAATATTATATCTTCAGAACTCCTCAACAGATTTGATTCATATGTTAACCATATTGTCATAACATCAAATTCTAGATCTGATCACATTTTGGTAGTCTATGGTCAATGTTTAAAGATCAAACGCCACTTTTGCACCTTAATGCTGAATTGACACAATCTGGCGTGTCTCGTTTCAAGTCATACCTTGAGCACCCCTCAAGATATTTGGTTCGTATTTATACCACAGTATCATAACGCCAAGTTCTATGCATAGGGACAGGGGCTTCATGTTATATAAATAACTACACGCTAGAGGTATCTTGGCGCCCACCATTGAATGATCTTTATAGGTTCCATGTCAGATTGATCTTTTCTCTACTTTTCCCTTCCTCTAAGTCTTACTAATCTGTGTAAATTCAGAAACAGCCCTCTAGTACTTTTCAAACAAGGGGAACCTATATATAGATTTAGCGATAATGGCTGTCTGTCGGCCATGTTGTTTTCCGATTGTCCCAAAATGCAATACCAGGGACCAAGGGGAACCTACATATGAAATTTGAGAAAGATCCCTTCAGTACCTTCTGTAATATAGCGATAACAAGCTTCAATTGTCAAAATACAAGATGGCTGCCTGTCGGCCATATTGTTTTCTGACTGGTCTCAAAATCTAATATGCATAACTAGGGACCGAGGGCAACCTACATATGAAATTTCAGAAAGATGCTTTCAGCAATTTCTGAGAAATAGCGATAACAAACTTCAATTGTTAAAATCCAAGATGGCTGCCTGTCGGCCATGTTGTATTCCTATTGGTCCCAAGATGCAATATGCATAACTAGGCACAGAGGGGAACCTACATATGAAATTTGAGAAAGATCCCTTCAGCACTCTCTGAGAAATAGCGATAACAAACTTCAATTGTCAAAATCCAAGATGGCTGCCTGTCGGCCAATTTGTTTTCCGATCAGTCTCAAAATGCAATATGCATAACTAGGAACCAAGGGGAACCTACATATGAAATTTGAGAAAGATCCCTTCAGCACTTTTTGAGAAATAGCGATAACAAACTTCTATTGTTAAAATTCAAGATGGCTGTCTGTTGGCCATGTTGTTTTCCGATTGGTCTCAAAATGCAATATGCATAACTAGGCATCAAAAGGAACCTACATATGAAATTTGAGAAAGATCCATTCAGTGCTTTCTGAGAAATAGCGATAACAAACTTCAATTGTCAAAATCAAGATGGCTGCCTGTCGGCCATGTTGTTTTCTGATTGGTCTCAGAATGCAATATGCATAAATAGGAATCAAGAGGGAACCTACATATGAAATTTGAGAAAGATCCCTTCAGTACTTTATGAGAAATAGCGATAACAAGAATTGTTTACGGACGGAGGGACGGACGGACCACGGACGAAGGGCGATTTGAATAGATGGTGGGCTAAAAATGTGTATCAAGTTATTTCATTTGTTCAAGCACTTTATAACATACACCACATTAGATGTGACCTTGATTGACACCATATTGTAATGTATATATTTGTATCATCGAGTTGGTATCTTTATATATACCTCGAGATGATGAGTCACCAAAACAACAGTTTTGTCTTTCAACACATTATCAATACAATTTTGGAACAAATGCTGCCGAACGTGGATGTCAACGGCGGACAGTGGATCGTCAAGGAGGTAGATGTCGCTGTTACTGTAGACAGCACGTGCAAGACTCACGCGCTGTTTCTGGCCACCACTTAGGTTTATCCCTTTATCACCGATCTGTAATGAAACCCTCTATACGTTATCTGCCAGTCTCTGGTATCAATACATTCCAATTTGCGTTACCATTATATCTTTGATTTCATTTATACTGTCCAGGAACGTACATGTTGGGTGTCACATATGCACATATACCCCCCCCCCCCCCCCCCCCCCCCCCCCCTCCTCCTCCTCGATATAGTTAGCTAGGGTCGCTAATGTTGTGATAATATGACCATTCAATACCATTCTTGCAAACTAATCCTGACTACCAGATTGAGTGCAACTACAAAGCAAGTTGATAAAATGTATTAAAATGTGTGATCGTAATTTTACCTCAGACATATCACCGTTTGCAAGTATACCGATATCAGAGTCCAAACTGCAGGAGTGCAAAACCGTGGTATACCTGAATGGAAATTAATAAACCATTTTACTGAGGAAATGGGCACCGTAACGCTGTATAATTAAGAGGAAGAAAGAAAAAAAAAACACCAACAATTGACTTTGTCTGGCAAAGAACATTCGTTTTGAAAATATTGCCTGTTCTTAGTAATGATGCCAGTACATTTGTTCTTAGTAATGATGCCAGTACATTTGAGCAACAACATATATCTGACATTGATTGATTTGCTTATCGACATTTTTCTGAAAAAGTTTCATGTGATTCTCAAACAAAAGTCTTCCAATATTGAATGAAGTAGTTAGTTAACTGAGACCTAATTATTTAATTTCATATTTTAATAAGTTTGACTTTAAAATTTCATTAATTGACACAGAACATAATTCAATTCACGTATTATCTTCTGAAGTAAGTAGCAGTGATACTCGGCATTATTTACCAATCTTCTTTATAGGGTTTTCCGAAAAGGATATTTTCCCTTAATGTCCCGTTGAAAACCCAGGCTTGTTGTGCGGCATGTGCTATGGAACCAGAAACAGCAAGATGACCTGAACGCAGGGACATCTGAAAAAGATATATCAAAGGTGTTTTTTTCTGAGAATTTCAGATAAATATCCAAGATGGAGGAATAAGAAGGGTTTTTTTTTATATTTAATCATACTTATTTTTACTTAATTTTTTCACCAGAATCTTTATTCTTTCCCTATGCCATATCTTATTTGAGAAAAATAAAGATCATAAAATATATGGACAAAAGACAAATATACCATGTTAGGGTTATAAAGGATGGTCATTCGTTAAAGGGACATCACGGTAAAAACGTTGTAATTTTCATTGAATATACGTGTTTTGTTCCTTTCCAGTTATGTTTCTGTGCTGTCCAAATGTTTACAGTCGATCCCTATGTCCAGCTTGACCACTTGATTTAGTTGGGAATCCCCCTCTAAATTTAGCGCGGAAATTATTTTTAGATCATCACGTGACTGTTTTGAAATCGCGGCAACACAAACACTCGATAGTTTACAAGGCGAAATATTCCATCTGGGATAACGATATTATACAGTGGTTTAAATGTTAAATAACACGTTCTGTATATATTCCGGCACACATATTTATGTGTAAATAAGTGTAAACACTGTACATATAGTATAGTGACAGTAACGATGTTCTGGTACAGACTGTATAAATATTACAGAGTTTGTGGAACTACTACCGAGTTTGTGTATTACCGAGATTGCCATGACCTACTATTCAGCAATCAAGCAGAATACGAGCAGCGTCCTTATTACTGCTGTTTTCATGTTTGAACTGTATTGTACTGCTTCCCCAGTTTAATTCTAGGATTATGTTTGATCCATTTTCCCATTATTCTCTTCATTGCGGAAGCTGTTATCGTTTCCAACCGCAGTCGATTCACATTGGAAGCCATTTTTGTTTCCATGTGTTTTAGTTTGTTGTGCGCATGCGTTTATCGTATATGTCACAAAATTAGCATATTCAGAGTATTGATCAACGAATTGTGATAACCTTTTTATAATTAATAATTGATGTTTTTTATGTACATATATCATCAAATTCGAATGGTTACTGTTCATAAGGATATTTGTTTTAAAGATATACCCAATAATATGAAAAAATACAAAATAAAAATTGGTTTACCGTGATGTCCCTTTAAGACGTTAAGATATACACCAATAAAACATGTTTTATACTGGATCATATCTAATAATTAAAAACGGGTTCGTCAGAGTTTTAATGTTGCACACCTGATAACCAACGCAGTATCTAATTTAGCAAAAAATATAATACCAAATGATATTTGTAATTATGGCAATATTGTCATTATTTAAAGACTTCCATTGCTTACCCTTCCTATCAAAGCCTGCATCAAGGATGATTTCCCACAGCCGTGAGTACCGCATATTCCAATATGCTTACCCTATGCAAACAACGGGGTACGGATAAAAAAAATTCTTTTTATGTATAAAATCTTTTATAAAACAACAGTTCATTAAATTATATTGATGTATTTTTATTCATAGGAGATAATCAAGGTAATTTGATTGTATGTCGGAAGACAGGGGCATACCTGAAAGTTGGCAGTTTCTAAAAATAGACTTTACCAATCATATAACTTTGTAAAGTGTGAAGAGTATCATACAAAGTACAAATAATTGAAAGGATTAAAAATTAAAGTGATTTTAATCTACGTGAGTCGATAAAATGGCTGTAACTACCTTTACAACAGTAAGATTGGAGATCCGTAGTACTGATGATGTCCTCGAAGAACTGCAATTCAGTTCTAGATAGGCAATGTAAATAACAAGAGCTGTTGGAGAACAGCATAGCTCGTCTCGCAAATGTTTGTCAATAAATAATTAAAATCTATTAATTGGTATGGTTTCGCAAATTGCATTTATAATATTTATATTGTTTACTTGATCAGAATGTGTTTTGTGTATTCATGCAATTTTCAAAGCCATACCAATTTATATATATGTGTAAATTATTTATTGACAAACATTCGGGAGACAAGCTTTGCTGTTTAGATTGAATAAATATATTAACTACAAATATAATTGCTTTTTGACCTATATCTTATTTTTTTTGATAAAATAGTATCCTAATGAGAGTTGTCTCCCTTGAAAAATGTGGGCCGGTATATAAATTGTCTAATGTGAGCATTTTCACATTGTTTTTTCCCCCAGTTTCATTCCAAGAAGGGATAGTGTACCTCCAGAGGACTCTTTACCAAATATTAGCACCTAAGTACAATCATAAAGTGATGTGTGTTAATAGCTTTAAACACTTGCACAAAAAATATTATAAAATCTCTCCCCCCCCCCCCCCCAAAAAAAAAAAAATCTTTCAGTTTAACTCCTGCAAGGGATAGTTTAACCTCCAAAGGGAACCTAATACCGTGTATTACTATGCCTTCAACACTCGCAACATAAACTTACAAAAATGTTCAAGATTTAAAAAAATAAAAATAAAAAACAGATTTAAAAAGAAAAAATCCAATTTTTCTTAGCTTTACTCCAGGAAGGGATAGTCTTACTCCATAGGGACTCTTTTGCCAGATATCAACACCCTAGTACAATTATAAAGTGATGTATTAAAACCTTTTAACACTTGCACCAAAGTCCAAAAATTTGAAAAATCTGAGTAAGTTATCGAGAAAAGAAATTTTGTATAAAGTCTTGAATTTCTAAAAAAAAATCCCATTGTGTATGAATTATTGTTTCTTTTTGTTTTTTCAACGAAAAAAGTATGGACCATGAAAAAGTTCAAATCTTTGAAGACGAGAGTTAGTTGTTAAGATAGTCACTGTAATTTTGTATTTTTAGTGTGTGAAGAAAACAAAGAAAAATAGAATACTTGTTTACAACTAACATTTTCATTACCATTCAAGTAACTATTGATAGACATTTTTGTATTTAAAGAAATGATCTGACATCCACCTCGTTTACCTTAGGTCAATTAGCAACCGGACTAAGAAATGTATAGAAATACACAAAACAATACTATGACTTGTTTGCAGTCGGAATTGAGTATGAGCTACGGTCAGTCGTACTAGACTATTCTTCTTATATATCCGGACAGTTTAGTATTATCTAGTTTGATATAAAAATATGCACTAAACACATTTTTTATATATATTCTTAGTTTATTACTGCCTTACTTTGTTGACCTTGCTGATTCGGCGTATTCTTTAGTATATGTATATGGTGCCAGCTAATTTATTATTGAAGTATATGCGTTCATATAGTAAGCTATATAAGCTGCATAATATCTTTTGGCATTTATTGAAAAAATATAAATATAAAATCAATAAATAAAGTGTTGTTTTATCTTATATTCTACTTAGTATAGCAATATATTGTTTAAGTAGTTAATCAACATCTTATGTATTTATCGTTCTGTTTCATGTGATTAACAGGTGTCTGAGACTTTGAACGTATCATCCTCATATTTATTATACACTGGAAGTATTATGATCTAAATGCTAGCAATTGGGATTTTAACAAAGGTGTCGATGTTATCGTTTAGTCTGGTTTGCCTAATTGTAGCCTTGTGATAAATATATCTTCTTGTATATCATATCCATAAATTTTCATTGTGCTCGAGGTTCCGAGATAATGTGTCTAATGTCATTCCGGATTTTATTTAATTTAGGATCGTTGGCATCGTATAAACTTCTTCGAAAAATCAATCTGTATTATCTTTATCATTGCCTGGAATATCTGTGCCGGTAAATAATTGTGTGTGACGTTTATGCCCCGTTTTATTTTCGGGACATTACAGGTAACATTCATTCTCAGTTACATTTGATGTATTCTCCGTGAGTTTCGATATTCATCCTTGTTTTTTTTTGCTGTGATATACCTATTGCTATTAAAACAATAAAAAAACAAGAAATCATAATATATAATTTTTCAAACAAAAGTTTCTGTACCGTCGATCTTGTTGTCTGAATTGCTGTTCACGCTATCACGCACAAACACCGCGTCACGGACTTCAATAGAATTCTCTGAATCAATGACATCTTGCCCCGGTTTTTTGTATTCTTCTTCTAACATAAAACGCTGTGATGGAAATTAAGAGAATATTCTTTAATGTTTTCTGTAACATTTGCCTATTAAACGTCAAATCATTGATCAATTATTTTGAATGTCGATTTTTACATCACTTAGATCATTGAGATAGTAAAAAGTACGACAATTCATTAGAGCATTTATGAAAATATAGTTTTACACAGAAAATAAATTTGACATTTGTAAATTCACAATTGACGATTTCTTATATTCTGATATTGCTATATTCATACATTTATATACTCTCTTTTATCTAATTTCAAGGAAACGTAATAAATTTCTATTATTTAATTTCAAGGAAACGTAATAAAGCGACTATTCTTTGGTTCCTTACCCTGATCCCGAGTAGAATGTTGAACATCAGTCATTTTTCACTTGTAATACGCACTAGTGCAAATATCAATCCTTGTCGGTTGCGAAAAATTCATTTTTTTTACTTATCATTACGACTAGAAACATGAACAAAATGTCCGGAAGTAATAACATAACTATCAAGTTAAACATTAATGACATGATGTGAAGCGTAGACACAAAGCTCAAAGGCAACAACACCCTCCAACTCTAACTACCGATTATCCAATGGTCAGTTTATATGATCGAATAATGATTTCCTTTGGTGATTAGTTATTTCGAGATAATTTTTATCTAGTTTTAAGGACAGGTATCATATAATATCGGCAGTCTTCTGAAAAATGATTTCTCCAGACAATTCTACAAAAGGATATAGGTTATGTGCTCGGAGGTGATGACCCTCACTTACCTTTATCCTTTCAAAACTGATCATGGTTTCTCCAAATACCCGGAAGGCGAACGGAACGTTGATAACTGCATTCCACATAAAGTTAAGAGTGGCAACAACCGGAAAGCACTGCAAACATAATATGACATCATAAGAAAAAAACCCAAAACATTTGTATCGAATTATATTTTCTATTAAAGATAAATTTACAGATGCTACATGTAGATAAAAAATCGTTACAATTTCTAATTCTTCAATTCCAACAATTGGGTAATTTGCATAAATCGGTCTTGTGACTATGAATCCAACCTTTTCGACCGCGCTACTGTGATACTTTCTCTGATAGAAGTCACAGTCAATATCATTCAGTTCACCAAGGAAGTAGAAATAAACACATATTACCGTTGATGCTGTCAGTACATTTCCCGCATATGCATACAGGGTTATGGTGGCTACCGTAGAGAGCGACGGTGTAAGAGGAATGATGGCACTGGAAGCCAAGTTTAATATTGCAGATTGCAATACCGGTCTGCTTTCCGTTTTCCTAATATCTGTTCAAAAACAGTAGTGAAAACCATATTTTATCGCTATCAACTGTTACTGGGGGTATACTATGATTGTGTCACTTTTGTAGCTTTAAGTTTGCAATCTAATTATCAAGTTGAATTAAAGTTTGATCATTATATCATATACCAAAGATAGCCGGGTATGGAGGATGGATTTACCGTCCTGTTTTACCTCCACCTTAACATCCTGCAAGATGACTTAAAGTTTCAGTTGGTTTTGTTTCTGATGTAGTTGTTATATTTAGTACTCAAATTGTGAAATTGAGTTATTTTGCCAACAAATCCAGCAAAAGCAACTCTAAGACTGATAAGCGATGTTTTCTTAGCCTTAAATTTTGATTGTATCTGATATATAACTAGTGTCCAATACTAATCAACACTAATCCGGAAATCACATCATTATCTCGTGCTCGTGTTTTTGTGTGCGAATAAAGCTTACCCGTAATGGAACGTTGGAATACTTCCTTCCACACATACATTTTTATCAGTTTCATGCCTGCGAGAACTTCATTCATCTTACGTATCTGTAAAAGTATATACATGTATTACCAATTACAGTAAATATACAATAAAATTTATATACTTTAACGGTTATCTTGTTTGAAAGCTTTTCGCACTTGAAGCGTTGCGCTTAATTATGATTGTTCTAATTGCACTATGTACTATCTGTATAGCAAATTATTTGTGTCAACTGTTTTCCGGGCTAATCTGTTGAAATTTGGTAATGCGCCAAAATTTCAGTACCCTAAAATTAGAACATTCACAGTAGGCCATTTATTGTGATGTATACTGTAGTGAACAGAACGTCGGAAAATGGAAATCTTGAGAATTTTCCAAACAACTAAAATGGATTTGTTGTTGTTGTTTTTACGCAAAGAGCTGCTTAAAGAAAGAACAAAAAATTCAAACAAAAAATAACAAGCACTCATTTAATATGATTCAGTTTTTAAATGATACAGAGGAACTATTTTATATAAATTGACATTAAGCAATACATAATGTTTTTTAATATAATAGCCTAATTCAGTACATACTCTTATATCCGTCCATTCCAATGTCCGTCGTCGGAGAATAGAGATCATTTTCATTAGTAATACCTGAAGAAAAAAAAATCTGTTATAAATAAATACTGGTATGAAAAGATGATGCTTGGAATTATTATTGTAAATAATTATTGTTTGTCATCTGAAGAAGCATTGACATAAGTTGCGTGATATTTTTAAACAACGTTACATCCTGAATAAGTAACATACAATACGATACTTTTTTACTGCCTCAGGTTTACATCAAATTTAATAAAATCCATTCATATATAAATGCCCCACTATTTGGGGCATTTGTTAAAACCTCATTCTGCATGCATACAACATTAGATAACAAGCGTATGTATACTCTATAACATTTGGTAAAATTACTGCGAGACCTTCTGAACAAGTAAATGTTTAACGAAAATGTTAGCTTCGGACGGATGGACAACTGAAGTCATATTTTAACCTTGCGAGTTATTGATTCTGGGTAAGCATTACTAGTAACTGGTTGTCGAATGTATTAGGAAACAAAAACAACCTTACCTGGAATAAGGAGCACACGAAAAAGGTTGCAAATGATATGAAACACCACACTCCTGTGAGGTAGTAGAGATAGGCTGTTCCGATAATCAGACTGACGGGCATCGATAAGATATACACGAACAAATGGGTGTTCATGGATACTCTCAAAGCGTCTGACCCGAATATGGTAATAACCTAAAACATTATTTCATTCAACGAAGTAGCTTTGATTTCAATTCCTTGACCATTTTTTTTAATATCAACTTGGTTAATTGCTTCCCTAGGATAAAGGCTAGCACTTTGTCTCTTCATATATAAAGGAACGATATCTAACACAACAGTGATGCTTTACTTGTTTATTCAGTTGCAACAATGTATCAGATTAGTTTTACAAAATAAGATTGTTGGTAAATGTTGCACATTCTAAAACATTTGGAAAATGATTAATATATTAGAAATTTCACACGCAAATGCGAATGTACAAATATTGTAAAGAATGTAATTGAATGCAAGGAAGGCGGGAACATATGCATGTTAAATTGTCAATTATGTCAACATAGATATACATGTATATACACACATGTTTGTGAGTGAGAACGAGTGTCGCAGTTTGTTAAGTATGCCAAACTCTGCATGAAACTACATCAGTTCAAAATACGATAATTAATTATCACTGCAATCATTAGCTAGTGGTGTGATATTGCCTCAAACCTAACCTTGTCTATCTGTTGTATGGATCAATTGATATTAATCTAAAATCTTTTATTGTAGAGTCTGAAATTGTTTTACTTTAATTTCTAAAAAAAAAACTTTTGGTAGTGTTTAAAATACGTTCGTCGTAATGAAAAAACCGCCCCAATATATTATTCCACATGTTATTTCACCAGAAAAAAAAAGAAATAACCTCAGATGAGATCCTCCCATTCATTTTCTTCAACTTTAGGAGCTTTCTGTATACCATTCCCAGTATCCCAGATCGAAACCGAAGTCCTACATTTTGTAAAAAAAAATACGTAAATTGTATATAATAGATTCCATAATTTTAATACTACAATAAAATATGTAAACATCAACAAAAATGCTTTGAGATATAATGAGTGAGGAGGCCACTGTGAAGAATAACACGACACGCGGTTATGGAAGGTCCAACCAGATAAGAAAATTTCACGGCAATTGATTTTCGGGCATTCAATAAATGCGCAGTTACTGTAGTAATCGTTATGCGTCTTTTAAAAAAGCCGACGTAGAAACTGTTAATGGAGTTAGATAGTTGAATTATGACTTATAAGCAAAGTATTAAAACACCCGATCTCTTATGTGTATCCATACAGCGAGGAGGAAATGGGATAAATAATTACATCAATGCACCAAAGTTGAGGGCCAAATAAGTAATAAACAATTCACCTAATCCATATATAATGTACTTTGTATTATAACGTGTTACCATGGATCATATGATATGTGAATCGTAACTTATGTGTTCTAATACATGTAGATATATTTTTACAAACTAATGTTCTCTTTTAGAAAGAAGCAGGGGGGGGAAACAATAAAAGATGATAATAAACAATAAATAAATGATTTAACTACTTGCCTGTTTGTGCTCCATAAACAAGGATATATGTATGTGAACAAGTCCGTAGAAATTGTCCGACAACAGTTAATATGATCAATCCAATAACATAAGATATGGATGATTCCGGTCCTTCTAGATACTGTGTAACGGCACGAACAATGTAACCCTGAAAGAGATTCCAACAATATTACACGGATATCATAATCTGATGAAGAACCAAACTATAAGTTTTATAAGAATTCATTACTGCCAAGGATAAATTAATTTATATTGCGACGTTTTTGGTGAAACATGAATATTTACGTTGTTTTTTTTTTTTTTATTATTATTTTTTTTTTAACATTTTACGTTTGTTTAAATTATTGTATAACTAATATACTGTAGTACGGAGAACGCGTACATAGGTTTTAGGTATCCTTTGTCTTTTGACAATTTAATTGAATAATCGCTCGATCGTAGTATATCGATGTCACTTGTTGTTAACATTAAGGGAAAAAGAGTCTCATTATACCTCACTTCCATTTACACTGATATGAATCCTTGATTGGACTTAATGTAACCTCGTGACATGCTATAACTGAAACATTTCCCCAAAACTGCAGTGCGAGGGCGACAACCCCGGGTGATAATCCCCGAAGGGGACGTCATTATGACGTCATAAATCTGCAGTGCGAGGGCGACAAAAACCCCGGGTGATAATCCCCGAAGGGGACGTCATTATGACGTCATAAATCTGCAGTACGAGGGCGACAACCTCGGGGTGATCTCTGAAAAAATGTTGATTTTTTTATGATTCTTTATGTTGATTAAATTATCAAATAAATTTACATTTGTTGAGTTTCGTTCGGTATAATAAAGTAATTCTGGTCTTCTGTTTCTGGATCGATCCAGAATTGTCTCCATGGACAGGGAGACAATTCTGGATGGAGACAATTCTGGATGGATCCCTCCACAGAGGGCCATAATTGTAAATTGTCTAGAAGCCAAGTAAGGTTCGAGGCTAAAAGGCGGACCTTTGCTGTTTCTAACCTTACGTATTTTATTGACAATGTTACACATTATTGCGCTTAAATCAAAAGATACCTCAGGAAAATATTGATGGTAAAATAAATATTAAGAGAATTAACATACCGTGAAGAGAAACGCAATGCAAGCTTTGAAACAGCGGGCTGCGAACGCTACTAGTAGTCGTATCCATATGAATTTCAGCCACAACCTTAGAACTGAACATTTTTCAGGGCCAAAGGTCTGCATTTCGTCAATCCACATTGGTTCCAATCTGAAGAAAGATTGCAATAAAAATGGAAACGATACCCAAATTTGAGGTTACATGCATGCAGACGGATAGGAAGGATGAACCATACAGACATTCCATCCTCAGTCTGGAAGTATAAAAAGTATTTAAAAAAAAACAAAAACAACAACAACAAAAACAGCTTAACATTATCACCCAAATTTAAACAGACTTTATAATTCTTGGATATTGGATCATTAGAAAATTTACTTGAGATGATTTACAGAACAAAAATATTCATTTCATTTGATGCTGTTGTGTATCCGTAAGTAGTACTCTGTGTTTTGTGACTGGAGTTAATAGAATGGAATATCCGGCGAATATAAGAGGCGAGAGTTGGTACACGAATGAATCTACGATATTTCCCAAGATCTTCTGTAAGCTAAATAGATTTTATGCCGTTGTAAAAATGTCTATACTTCTAACACGAAATACTCTTCAATATGCTAACCAATAATTATTTCTTGCTTATTGTGAATCATCTTGATTTAAAGATAGATTGTTTACTACCTTTCTGTATTGACATCACACGACTCTAACTCTGAACAAGTCCATACATCTTCCTCTCTGATTTCCTTTTTCCTGTGTTTGAACAGATCCAGGACTAGCGGCGTTAGCCATCCTATTGTGATGTAGGATAAAAACCCCACATCATTCACAGGAATCGGTTGATGGCTGTGAGACATAAAAGATAATGACTATACATGTTTCAATATCAAATATTATATTAAATGTATGTTTTCATTGTAGTGACTTTTGAGTGAATAAATGCTTTGCGAATTTGAATGACCCAAATAACCACAGACAAAAACAGAATATCCGTTAGGGGTTGCAATAATATTGATATTTAGCAATAGCATCATACAAGTTTTTGTATGTAGCAGAAATTACACAAACAACCCCGGGAAGGGGCGGGGTTGGGGATGAAACATCTGCAAAATCATTGAGAGGCATGGAAGAACACAAAGACCAAAGACTTGGAAGCGGAACAGTTGAAAAGAGGAAGGTGAAAACGGGAAATATGAAAACATTTGTCAAAATGTTTGTCAATAAATAATCAAAATATTTTAATTGGTATGGTTTCGCAAATTTGCTGTAATAATATCGATATTGTTTACTTGATCAGATGGTGTATTCATGCAATTTTCCAAAACCGTACCAATTCATATATATATGTGTAAATTATTTATTGACAAACATTCGGGAGACAAGCTATGCTGTTGTAAATTGAATAAATATATTACAGAATTGCATTTAGACCTATTTCTTTTTATTTTCATAAAAACTTATTAAATGAGTGTTTTCTCCCTAGAAAAATGAGAAACAGTTTCAATTGTCTAACGTCTAACCAATTTTCACATTTTTTTCAGTTTCACTCCAAGAAGGGGTAGTGTAGTTTAGACCAAATATCAGTACCCTAGTAAAATTATCAAGTGATGTGTTAATAGCTTTCAACAACACCCCCCCCCCCCCCCCCAACACACACAGGGACATTAATACCGTGTATTATTATGCTTTTCAACGCTCCCAACAAAAACTTAATGCAAGAAAGTAAAAAAAAAGAAAAAAGAAAAAACAATTAAAAATAAAAAATTCATTTTTTTAAAGTTTTACTCTAGGAAGGCATAGTCTTACCCCAGAGGGATTTTTATATATGCCAAATATCAGCACCATAATACAATTATAAAATGATGTATTAATACCTTTCAACACTTAACATTTGAAAAACCAACGCCGACGCCGAGTTGACAACAAAAGCTCTCCCTCTTCTTCGAAGAGACGAGTTTAAAATGTTTTTTTTTAAGCTATCACGTCTAGATCCTGCCAACTCTGCTGTGAACCTGTACCAGGGAGAACTCGGGCCTATGCCTAGATATTTAGTAACTCTCTGAACACCCTGTAGCAAGAAATGTGAACATGCATGTTCCAGATTTAAGGTGTTTTCAAATGAAATGGGTTTAAATATTCTATCAAAATATATGGCAAAAATCTCAATAGACAATGGTATGAGGTCACAACAGACCTATATTATAACTAGGTACAGTCTTATTTACAATTGTGAATGTAAGTTTTTTAACTGTATATCTAGGTCTTTCTTACGCTACTACTTCATCTGCAGGAATTCCTCGATCGAGACTTTTTATAATTTGTGAACACTTACCTTCCTTGTTTCATGCCAGTCATTTTTCCAACGGAAAAAAATAAGGAATGAATAAATAAATAAGAAATCCAGAAGGCAAACAAAAAATATTGACCAAATCTCACGAGAGAAACAGAGACCTTGGTAGCAGTATAAAGTAGTTTGACCAGTTTCTGAAATGTAACGTCTTATAAGTTATAATGTAATGTCTTATATATGTAAATATACAGCAGGGTTACTGTTCAAAATACGGATATACATACATGTATGTATACTTTGTATATATTTATAAACTACACCACAGTTGAAAATGTAATAAATACATGCCCATTTTGGTTTATGTTACGACCTAATATCTTCCTCATTAGTGTATTCATGTTAATATACGCTATTAAATTGTTGTGAGTTGTTATAGTTTGTACTTTCCGATGATTTCACATTGCTTACAGGTTTTATGTCGTCTCTGCACTGTCTGAAAGGCTGAATTTTGTGTTTTCGGCCTTTTTGCTAGTTTTCTATTTTGAATTGACCAGATATTGTAAGATGTCATTTAACAATGCAAGGTACGAATAAAGTTTTACAAAAAAAAGGCCAGTCACGCATAAGACTTCTACTTAAATAATGTCGCCACATTCCTGGTCACACAGACCGACTGGCATGGCAACGAAGGAGACCGTTGTTTTTTTAAAGGTATGATACTACAGTATCAATCAAAATAATTAATCTACCAACTTGTACGTATAACTGAACACGATATACACAATACACTCTTTCATTGGAAGTCATCTGAAAATAATGAATTCAATTAATTAACGCTGCATTCATATACAATATCAATAAATGATCGTTTCTTTACCACATTTCGATACTCAAAAGTCAAAACACTGAAGAGTTCCAAAATAGGAACACAGGGGCATGTCTAGTCTTATATCAAAAAATTGCCAGAAATACCTATATATAAAGACTTTATATATAGGTATTTCTGGCTATTTTCTAATATAAGACTAGACATGCCCCTGTTACCGGAATATGAACATCACATCGACATAAAGGCTAATTTTCCAAAAGTGAAAACTACATGTATCCAGCATAAAAATGTATATAGAATGAGGCTTTTTTTGGCAGGAAATTAACTAAATAATTCATATTCTGCTGACCACCTGAATAATTATCGCCATAAATAGGGGGAAAGTTCGATAATAAAGCGATGTTGATGTTATTCTATTTACAAGCAACGTTACCAGACTAAATGTGCGAGTGACCTGACCGTCACTCTGACCGGGCCGTCGTAATACAGAAGGTGAGATGTAGATTCAGTTTAAATATGTATTGAGTACATACAATATTGTTAACTGGGATATAAGACAAAACAATACCCTAGTGCTGTATTACTGAACTTAACTGATGTAGCATAACGTTAACTGTGATGTGACGTATACAGTACAAATTGTGTAAAAACCAAGGGTTCCACTATTATTGAACGTCATATCTTATTTTTAGAAAGATAAATTGATATAATATGTTTGATCATGACATGCCCCATATCTGCGCCAATTTTAAATATAAAAATTTGGGTTAAATCCGATGTATCAGTTTATTCCAAATTGTCAGATTGTTTGTCATCGCAAAAACAAACAAAAAACACAAAATAACCAAGAAAATACCGGCATTATAACGAACACGTAATTATAACTCATAATCGAAACGAGGGCAAATATGAACAAATAAATGTCTAGATTTGCATGGAGGCAATTTAAGAAAAAGAAGGAGAATAAGATGGTGTGTTCTCTAAGCGATGCTAAAAAGACAGATTATTTGGCAGGAAATGTCCAGCGAAGGCAAAGTTTTATTTAAGCATTGCACTGCTTTCATTTGGAATTTGGGAATGTTATTTTTTTCATTTTAACATTTTACAGTCGTAGTCTATCACAAGGGGCTTAGCGAATAATCAGACGATGACAAATCATTATTGGTTTGTGTGTATATATTTTTTCAAATAGAATTAACATTAACAACGGCAGTGGATCCACCCTGTAGAGTTGGAAACACGTTTTGCACTTTTTAGTTTTTAAAATCATTTAGAGCCATGGAGGAAGTCAAAGACAAAAGACTTGGAAGCGGAACATTTAAAAAGAAGGGCAGGCAAAAACGTGAAATATGATGAGGATACAAGTGGTAGAAATATTTCAAAAGAGAGAATAAGCGGTCATTTATAGATCTTGGCAGCTCTGCTGTGAACATGTACCAGCGAGAGGCTTATGCCTATGCTCCAGGATATGTAGCAAGCCTATGCCTCATCTTCGCTAGCCAAGGCTTCTGATTACGTTACACTACACGAACCCTTGGCAGATATAGGCGTTACCGATTTACTTCATTGTTACGCCCCATTATCTTCCTCATCAGTGTATTCATGTTAAAAATACATTGTTAAACTGTTGTGAATAGTTACAACTTGCATATTCCGATGACGTCACATTGCTTAAACGTAGTGTCTTGCATATAAAAAAATATCCCCCTATTGTATTTGTATCCCCCTTGATTGACTTTCACTCTGATTAACAATTAGAATGTGATGCATCAGGCTAACATGGGGGTGGGGGGGATGGGGGAGTGTATTCAAACATCTTAGTCTAAGTTGAGTTTCAGAGTTAAACATGTAGGTAAATGTCACCGTTACTATTTTCTGAAATTAATTAAATCTGAATATTATAAAGGACTCATAACTAAATCTGCCAATCAGCTGGTGTTTCACCTGAACCAAGTCCCTGGGGAAAATGTGATTCTTAGGTTTGTAGCTGTTTCCTGTGTAAATAACATATGAAATGGGTACTTTCTATATACGAGAATAAAGTGTCTTGAGGTTTGGACAATCAAAAATATACACTCCTACTGAAAATAGAATGGCGTAGGATTCGAGGTGTAAAAAGGTGGGAATTCCCCAGGTGGGGGTTCCCCAGTATACTGTTAATGTCAGGGTTACTGTCTTTCGAGTACCCATGTGCTCTAATATGCCATTAAACCTATACAATAACAACATTTATCCGATAGAAAAAAAACTTCAAACTTTAATTTGATATTAATTTCACATCATTTGAACTTCAAACGAGCGAATAAAGGGATGGGGTTACTAGTAATAATATATAGTAAGTTATTTAGCTATCCTAAATATTATTTATTTTACAACAACTTCGAAACAAGTTATAAAAAGTCTTGGTAGGCAAGTGAAAGGCAAATGTGTTACAATTGTGCCACCCAACCAACCAACTTCAACTGAATATTTACAAAATGAACTCAAATCGAACATTTTCTGTACAAGTTATATAAACTTTACCCCCTCCCCATGGGCAATGTGATGCATCGGGGTTACAAATTTCGTAATTTTCAAAAACTTTAAAAGTCTATAACTGATTTATTTACAAATAGTTCATTTTTCAATCATTCACGGGCTTAAGTTTCTACTTCATTAATACAAAACAAAGTTATGTATGCTGTTGTGCTTCAAGCAAGATATTATGATTGTTTATACATATATCATGTGCTGAAGTATATGTTCAATCTTTAAGATGTATGTATATTTAATGATGTCTAATATATTAATAATGATAATGATAATAATACTGGACGAATGCATTTATCCCTAGATATCCAGATTTCAAAAGTTAAAAAAAAAAAAAAAAAAAAAGTTAACGTTTCGAATATGGATAAGTTCATTATCTTCTATTTCGTGGTTGAAATAGCATTAAGGTTGTCCCCAGTGTTTATCTAATCGGGATTCAAATGTTTTGACTGATGGTGGGCTAACCATGGCATCGGGAAGAGAGTTTCAGAGATTGACAATCCGCTCGCTAAAAGAATATTTCCTCATATTCAGTCTGCTTCTCCGTTTTATTAATGCCATGGTTTCCCTCTTGTTCTTTTGTTGATATCTTACTTTAAAAATCTCTCTGTGATAATTTGATCATATCCTCCGTGTGTTAATTTATATACTTGGATCATATCTCCCCTTAGCATTCTGTGTTACAGTGTATGTAACTTAAGGATTCTCAGTCTATTTTCGTTGCTCTTCTTTGGACGTTTTCTTATTAATTTATTATATTCTGCAAATATGGGTTCCAAATACAAGCCCCATATTGTAAATGAGAGAGTCGTAGTATCCAAATATGTGTAGGTTCTTCGGATGGTCCCCATTACTCTTTTTGCCTCGATGACAATATCATGAATAAGTTCGCTGAAGTTAAAGTTACTATCAGTTGCAAGTCCAAGGTCCTTTCCCCTTGTTACTTCCTGAAGAGAGGTCGCAACTCCTCTGTTTGGTATGTCTTGGTATTTCTTTCCTAGTTGCAACACCTTTACACTTGTCTGGATGGATTTTTAAAAGTCATTGGTGTGACCATTTTTTTTATCTAGATCACTCTGAAGATTGTTATTTTCCATATAATTACATATTCTAGTATCATCTGCTAATAAATGCGTGGTTGCATCAATATTTTCAAGGAGGTCATCGATATAAATTCCAAAGAGTATCGGTCATAAAACACTTCCTTTGGGAATCCCACTTGTAACCTCCATCCGTTTGGACAGTTCTTCGTCTACCCAGTAATGAAAGTTCGCGCCCAATGGATGGTTTCCTGTGATAATCCATGATTTTAATTTGCTGATAAGCCGTAGATGTGAAACCGTATCAAACCCATGAAATCTAGGTGTACTGTTTCGATTGATCCTCCTTGGTCTAAAACATCTGTTCATTCATCAATAATTTTCAGTAACTGCCAAATAGTCGAACGTCCTTTTGCGAATCCATATTGATGTTTACTTAAGAGATTCATGTTTTCCAAATGCCACTATTCTTGACCAATAACGCTAGTTAAGCTAACTGGTCTATAATTCCTTGGCACTTTCTTGACTCTTTTCTTGTGGATCGCAGTAACCTAACTTTCATTCAAACTATCAGGAAGTTCTATCTGCAATGAACAGTAAAATATTTCGAATAAAGGGACTTTTATCATATCTGCTGTTTCTTTCAATACTCTAGGATGGAAATTGCCTGCTCCTGGTAATTTTGTATATTTCAAGTTCCGAAATTTCAGCAGTATTTTGCGGAATTTCTATGGTACTATCTTCGAGGATGGGAACACTACCTTTTGGATCGACCGTGAATACATTTGAGAAATAGTCTGCTAGTGCGTTAGCCTAATCGTAATCAGTTTGAGCAATGTTAGTTTCGTTTCTACATTTGATTAACAGTTCTGGTATTCCCAATTTTGATTTTTGTTTTAGGATTCGCGTATCTCCTGAACTTCTTGGGGTTGGTCTTGACCACTTTTGCGATATCTTTTTCCAGATTTATTTTACATTTCCTCACCAATTTTTTTAATCTTGTTTCTGATTTTCACATATTTCATCGTATTTCATTTTTTCCCTAGTCTCAATGTATCTCTGCCAGCTCCTGTGTTTTCGTTTGATAGCCTGGACGGTGTTCTTATCGAGGGGATTCGGTCTTTTCTTTGTTGTACATGCCTTTTGCTAGAATCGGATACCACTGAGCACAGTTTACAACAATCCCCATTTCATGGAACGGGTTTCCTGATGCCTTAGTCCCTGATTTGTTTGATGATCTTGTAGTATACGGGCCGTGATATCTATATCCTGTTGTTTCCCATCGCTCCCGCCGGGTTGCGGCATATTGGATTTAGAGGGTTTTCACGAGTTTCCCGTCTTCAAATCACCTAAGACTTCATATGTGGGGCGGGTAGTGCCTTTTAGCACGTCCGTGTCACGTATTACAGAGATTAGTCCCTGTTAACATTGTGTATCACTCGTATCATACAGAGCTCAGGACAATAACGTCCGTACGTCCGTTGTTATCAATGACGTACTATAGAATCATCCTGAAATATCGATGTTAGGATGGAAGGTATTCGGAGGCAGGTTTTTCTCCCGTTTTACCGTTATGATGATCTATTTTTAAATCATTCTTGAAAGTATCTGCATATAGGACGAAGCGATTACCTTATCGATGTATGTATAAGATTAGTATAGGATTAGTAAGCGTACAAAGAAGGGACACAAACAGATCCCCGGCTTTGTAGATCTATCCTGAAAGACTACAATAAGAAAATGAGAATACTTGAAATATTGTACAATTTCAGAGCTTCAATTCAGTGGTGTAGCAGAATCTGTATTCATAAATTGTATGTTTCGAGTCTGGAATAGAGGATTTACATCATGCACCAGAAAATAAATCTACTCTAATCTAATATAATCTAAATAAAATTCGGAGTAAAAATGACACCCCTCAGTCTTCGAGGGGTGTTTATTATTTTTTTTACCGAATTTCGAGCGAGGAGTGTCAGTTATAATGTCTGCAAATGTGCTATACATTCTAAGGTAGGCCGAAATACACATCTACTGTCACATGCACCAATGTCACTGTACTTTAAGTTTACCTTCCTCGCAGAAGGTCTGCAATCAACCTCTATAGGGAACAGCAATCTTCTCTATCCTCAGGACATACATACAAAGTTCTGTGTGGTCTGTGTAATTTTGGCACTCTTGACAGTGCCTTCCCTTGTGATCATCTGTCTTCATGTGGGAACATCGGGACTACCTTTACATATCTCTGGGTACCGTATGTCTTTGGCCCGTTCTTCCAAAATAACATTTTATTGGCATCATCTACGTGTCTACCCGCTGCAGAATACCAGTACTGTCAGATAAGCCTCGGTCACATTTGCACTAAAGCTTTCCTAGATTTGTTCAAATGTTATTGATTTCATCCCTGTTGCCTTCTTCTCTTGCTTCTTCCCTCCTTCGTAAGAACATATTCTTCTGGAGTAAAACATAATTACATTTGATCACTCGGTTTGCCACATTTGTCACTGTTTATAAAGTTGTTAGAACTTACAATTGTATTGATAATGACCGAGTGGACTGTAAGTACACAACTCCCTAATCTCTGATCGGATGTCCAATAAGACAACCTAATGCATTCTCTAGTGGGGTATACAGGTATGGCTCTTGTACCATTCAAAGGGAACTAGTAACGCAGTCGTCGTGCGTAGAATTCTGGAGGTTATAAAGTTTTCGAATCAAGATTCAATTCTGAAGTGTAATTATACACTGATGGGTAAATCACTAGCGTCTTTGTTTTTGTTTTTTGTTGTTTTTTTTCGTTTTTTTTTTTTCATGCAGAAAGCTTGTAACTGTATGTCTTAATAAGGGCTGACGATCTGTACTCGTTGAGTGCAGTGCAATAGTAAAACTGCAGACGTTTCGTTTTGTTACAGAGAAGGCATCTAGGATAGATTGTGTTTTGGTTGAATGGTTTGTATGGCCCAGGCAATATTTCATTTTTAGGCGATTATGTTGGCTTTGGAGCGCTTGTGTGTTCTTCTTATCACTATTATGTAACCCCTCTTTCAATGTAGATATTAACGGGGTTTAGAGGGGTGTGCAGGGGCACGAAAAAGAGTTAAAATGTTTGGGTTTTTTTTTAAAGATAAAATGGTTTGTGTTTTACCTAGCGTTCTTTTAACGAGGGCTTTAAGTTAGTACCGTATGTGGCATGTGTGCCTTGAAGTCCTCTAGTGTGGTGCATTGTACTGCTGCAGGTTCCATTCTACAATAGGTGAATGTATGTGTCTTTGGTAGCTGATGTGTGTTTGAATGTGAAATAGTTTGCTTGTCTTATTTTCGATTCGAGGGTGTGGAGGACTATTCTATAGTCTATGGTAACATGTTTGTGAATTATTTTATGAAATAGTGCGAGTCTTGGAGGAGGGTTCTGTTTACTAAGGTCTTGAAAAGTTTTCTTTCTGTTGGTGTTTTTGATGTGTTGTGAGTTGATTTTAGGTTTCGTTGAAAAATCCTGGTGATTTGTCGTTTTGGACATGGAGTTGTTTATATGCACGTTCCATTTATGGTTGTTTGTAGAGTTATGACACAGTATTTGCTTTTGTCTACATTTTGTATTGTGTGGTTGTGGAGTTTGTAGGAGTATTTAACTTTTGTGCGTTTGTTAGATTTGGCTATGATATTGTATTTGTCGGGGTGAAAGATCATCAACCAATCTTGTTTCCATTTGCGTGCTGCATCTATCTCTTGTTGTAACTTGATTGCGTAATAAGGCCCAAACAGGTTCCATAAGGTACTTATGATGCTACTGGAATATTATCTGAGTGTTTCCGTTCAAATGTTTGGGTGAGATGCGTTGAGAAGTCGGTACTCCATGCGAATGCGTTCCCTGTAAGCCCTTAGTATTTGAGTCTGTACTGTAGTCTTTTGGTTTGGACTTTAGTCGAAGGCTTTGGCAAATCCATTAATTAATGATAATGTCTGTTTGCGACAGTGGACAATTTCCGTCTGAAGAGTGGATAAGGACAGTATAAGTACTTACACTTTGATGTGCATACTGCCCTGTTCGGTCGTGGTTGCGTGTAGAGATTCCACATGTACTGTCAATGTCGGTACACCGACTCAACATACAGTTTCGCGCCATTTTCTCTCATCGAGTCAATCACACTTCGATGTTTTCAAAGTCCATTCTGTGTGGTAATACCCAAAAGACTTCTTCCACCACACATACATACAATAAATTAAGAAATAAAGCCATTGTAAGACACATATATGCATGACATACACATAGGTTAGATTTAATTTTTTTCAACTTCCTATGCCATCCATGTCATATTAGGCTATGAAGACCGATAATATAGTAAATTTAAAGTCAGTGAGTGAGGTGATCATGTCCGTTTTCGCTGCAGTAAAGACCAGAACACGATACAGGCGTCTGCATCTGGTTATTTTTCATAGAAAAAAAAAGTATTATCCCACATTCCTATTATGTTGATATAGTAGGAATAGTGGCTATTTTTTTCTATTTCCGTTAATACTTACCAGAAGCAGACGCCTGTATCCTCGTCCTGGTTTGTACATCATAATATTCCGTCAATAGTTAGGCCTAGTTATCCCTTTGCTAGACTTCTAACGCTCTGACGATGGTACAATCTCTCCAGCCTTGTGGTATAAGCAAGTGGTCTCGGGTTCAAACGGGCAAAGTGACTAAAATGTAATTCATTGTTGGCTCTGTTGGCCTGCGTTGGGACCCGAGGGAAAATATAACATTGCACGTCCTTTGCCCCATTACCCCATAAGCATCGACTAGACATTATCTACTACAGCGCCCAAAACCACATTATTATGTAGCTAACCAGGGAACGTTGAATCCCTATATAGTGGGTAACGTGTTGCTACACACGTGTACTTTCTGTTATCATGTGATGAAATATGAGTCAGAATAATTATTACTGAACCGATGTCACATGCTTCCCTTACGATTCGTAAATTCCATTTACCGCGGGAAATAATTTTACGTCACTTCCTGTTGTTCTCTGGTAATGGCTGTAAACATCGACACAGACTAGTTTGCAGATTATTTTTCCAAGTAAAACGGTTAGTTGTTTGGAATGGAATGGTATGCGACATTTGACAACTTTGCGTAACACGAAGAGTTATTGAGCATTGCTTAAAAGGTACAAAGTGATGTATTATGATGCATATTATGAAAAGTCACTTGAGTGTGAGTCATGTGATTGTACGAGATCTCGATACAAAACTAATCAGGAAACACATTGCATGTGTATGTAGCCTTGTGCTGACGGAAAAGTGGTTGTAAGTCCATAATCGAGTACCGGTAAGAATGATGTGCTGTTTCCGTTTACTTAACCGCTTGACTTTAATCGTATAACATTGTACAAATACCCTAACCAGAGTTTCCTATAGCCCTGACACCAGGCTCGGGACATTCTGACAGATAAAATGTCTGGTGTTACATGTAGGCCCCAGTGGAAACTCGGTGCATAATTATCATAGGCAATGTATACATGCTCTCTTTGAGTCATAAATATATATATTTCAAACAACTGCGGGCGAACAGGATTTAGGAAGAAACTTCCCGGATTCAGTTATTATATTTTATGAAGGGAAACATTAATCAATAATGATTTTGGAAACATGAAATTAGTTATTGGATCATTTGTAGACATTTAATAAATCTTAATTTACTCAGTTAATATCCAATGATGACTGAATGTGCCATATAAATCTTATGTAGGCTAGTGATACTCATATCAACATTTAACAGGGGACCGTTTTCATGTCTACACTCTATAGACAAACAGAATAGTATAGATCTAGTATCCATACCACAGATTTAACTCTACATAGTAATTATAAGTGATCATATCATATCTGATTTTTTTATGCATTTGATGATTTGAAAAACATGGATGGGCTTTATAGACACATATATCACATATACTTTGGGTACTGTCAAGGTTACTTTGTAGTATTTATTTTAATAAAACATACATTGTGGCTCTACAAATTATTTCATAGAGCTTTTCATTGCATTTTTGCCAGTGAAATATAGAAAATTATCAAAATAATAAAGCTTATATTTTCACTGCAGCGATGAGCAGTGAAAATATAAGATTTTGCAGTGAAAATGTAAGTTTTCTGTTTTTGACAAATAGGAGCGGACCTTTGTATTCACCTTGTTAAAACTTGCAGATTTTTCCAATCGAAGCGAAGATAGATAAATTGGTTATTTTGCTGTATTTCTGAAATTTTCAGACTAGTTTTTGACAAAATACTCACTAGACATTAGGCTATTCGTGCACAGATTATCCGATAACAGCGGAAAACACTTAAATTGCGTTGACCAGTCCTTTCCAGATGACGCCGTCAAGCTGGCATGGAGTAACGTCACAAAGAGATGACGTCATTACTGATTCCTGCACTTTTTGACACTACATGTATTACTGTTACGATGTTTTTGATTTTGTTTTTAAGTTAATGCAATAAAAAGAAAATTGAATGGTATCCCCTTAGATATAACAAATATTTCACTCGTATGACAGAATATTTCGATATTCTGTCATACTCGTGAAATATATGTTATTTTAAATGGGAAACCATTCAGTATCCTCTATATATTTCTGTGATAAATACTTCTTGGAGAATATTCTTTTATATCGATCAACTGCTATAATAATCACTACAATTATCCTTCTTTTGTTTTATTGTTGTTCTCTTACCTCACTTCCTTCTTTTTTACTACCAAAGTTTAATGTGAGATGTAGATTCATAATTTCTTTTTTATGGTATATGGTAAATGTGAACAGAATTTCTCGCATACTTCATGAGTTAATTTATTTCACGGATGCATAAAGACAGTCGGTACATATACGCGCTAATAGTCTATATGACGCTGCTCACATTAACATAATGTCAGTAACCAAGTTGTAAATGATGACGACAACGTCATGATATCTCAACCCTCGTGTAAGCGTTTGGCTGGCCATATCCCTGTCCACGGAACAGACCCTTAGATTCTATTAGTCCATTTCCTATTATTTCCTTTGTGTTAAATGAAAACTGATGTCCACGCACAACCCAATCTTTTATTTCGAGCTAATTAGTCAGAAATGCACTGATTCTCCTCTGTATATAAACATCTGATGTCTGAGAGTGGCAGGTAACTTAAAATTTCTAGTAAAAAACTTAATGAATACTAAAGTTTAAATCATTTCATTGGTAGGATGGGGAAACCAGAGTTCTCAGAGAAAACTTGCAGCATGTCTTAGTCTATCCACCTTTTT
This sequence comes from Pecten maximus, assembly GCF_902652985.1. NCBI lineage: Eukaryota > Metazoa > Mollusca > Bivalvia > Pectinida > Pectinidae > Pecten > Pecten maximus. Next base: position 25,473,206 of record NC_047020.1, on the reverse strand, counting down.
TTGCATTCTATTAAAAGTTTAAATCTGTAGCTACCCGGGTCGTTGTTTTGCTAAAAAGTGGCAATGTATAACACAGTTTGCCATCTGACAACTTCAACATGTAAATAATTTAAGCCTGTTAATCAGTCTGATTAATCTGAACATGGTCCTTATTTTTTATGTCTGGTCTGAAGATAGATCTGGTAGTCCATAACTAGCTCTATATGTGATTAATTTGTCTGGGAATTTGTAATTACATCAATGTTTTGTCAACCATCCTTGAATAATGATATAAAAGAAAGAAGACATTCTGACCTAATAAACATAAACATTTTCTGTTCTTCACAAAGCTATTTTGAAAAACTGGTGAAATAAATATAAACTAGGAAATAGAAACTGATCGTGTGATGATTGCAATGCATATATCCATAAACATAAAAGCTCCAGGATGCATTTGTTATCTTTCTAGGTATGTACATAAGTAGTTGATTTTTCCTGTAAAATTAACTGTGTAGTGTATCAGATGTGATATAAAGTAGCTGAATAACAATAACAGGACAAGATTATCTACTTTAACTTTAATGGGGGGGGGGGGGGGGGGGGGGGGGGTGGTAATTAGTCCGCAATCAGTTTACAGTTCTAGTTTACATTACCTTACGTTCAACTCTTGTCTTTCTCTGACTAGTTCATGCTTTATTTCTACCCATTTGCCAGTATATATATTCATATGAAAAAGGAGCATCTTTAAATCTGTAAATTTGTTTCTTTGATTGATTTGCTACCCATGCAACTTTCAGTACAAAGCCTTGCAGTGATAAAGATCAACTTAGTGCCAAAATAATGTCATTATAACTAAGTTGTTCTCAATCGTAATCCTCTCTATGTTTGATTCATCTATAATGCATGTTATCTAGACTGTATTTATAGGCTCATAGATGCAACCAAGATTAACATTCATGTAATGGAAGACTCGGCACCAACTTTAAATATTATACAATATGTAATAATATGTAAAAACTAAATGTGGTATAGGTGCACATAAAGGGGGTAAATACCTGTTCATGTAAAGCCACATATATTCCTTAATTACAAAATCATGGGCTATCTTACTTTCATCAGCCAATCTAATTACTGTACTTGCAGCAATTAATTTAATTGGTAATCTTATAGAGAGAGACCATGAGTTTGAGAAAGTCTGAGTTGGTAAAGAGAATGAAGAACGAGCAATGTATTAATTTAAGGATGTACAAATATGGATGAGTCAGAGATTGGTAAATGCTGTATTTATTTTTCTTACATATTGAATAAATAAATTCATATTACCATGATTAAAATAGTTTTATCATTATTTCTGAAAACAATTTCTAAGGGGATATAACTACTGTACAATAAATCATCTCCCTAAAAATGAAAAGGGACATAACTCATGTAAACAAATTATCTCCCTTTAATTAATTAATATTGGTCTTGCGGCGCGCTGGGAAAATGTCCCCGCAGGTTCCTCCATAGTAAAATCTGAAGCCATGGTGATCCCTGTTGCTTACAAAACTCATGCAATTCAGACATAAATACATAAATGCAATGGTGAAATAATAAATTTCAGAAATGGCAGATGAATGTGTATTTCTCTAGCTGGGTGTTCACTGGAGAAATTTTGGTGAACTAATTTATCTAATTATTAGTTATTATGTTCAGAATGTTATCTGTTAATTATAAACATCTGTTTAATATGTAACATTTCTCTTTTCAGTACAGTAAAGATATTGGCTAAACAATACCAATTACTGACAGACAGGCGGCAAAATGCCCATCTTATTCGCAGTTGTTGCCAGAGGCACAACTGTTCTGGCTAAATATGCCAGTTGTGCCGGAAATTTCACAGAAGTCACAGAGCAAATTATATCAAAAATTGCACCAGAAAATTCCAAACTGACTTATTCTCATGGAAGGTAATGTATATATATGTGCCCTTTTTGTTTATAAATATCCTGTACACTAATTGTCTAACCCCTATTTCTCTATTTATGATGATACATATGTACTCTATTCTGATAGAAACGATTCTGATATGTATATACGATACAGGTATTTGCAATTTTTGTGTGCCTGCAGTCTATAGTTATTTGCCTCTCTTTCATGTTTGGGGTCAAATACTAACATAATACATGTTATTGCAATACCACTTAAAAATTTTTTTTTTTTTTTTTTTGGTCTGCCTAAGTTGCAAGGCCTCATATTACCGGTCTGGAACTGTACATGTCATTGTAGAGTTAATTTTTTTCAGTCTGTACCTAACATTTATGTACTTGGGTGCAAAAATTGAAAAAGTCAAATTAATACCCAGTCAGACGGAGGTATCAGCCTAAGTATTCAACCACAAGAGCCAAATGTTTCTTTAATTGATATCTGTAAAAATGATACATACCCTCACTGATTCCAGTAAAAATCAGTGTAGTACTGAGAGGTCTGTTCAACTGTTCATTGCATTAATGCAGAGGAATCTATGTAATTTTTGTGTTTTATTTTTCCAGTTACCTGTTTCATTACGTGTGTGATGACAGAATCGTGTACTTATGTATAACAGACGATGTGAGTACAAAGCACATGATGGTCAAGCTCTGTTTACGTAGATATGTTTTATAGATGTTTTGATAAAAAATTAATTATATCAGGGTAGATTTGATACTCTGAAGGAGCATTTACTTTATGTATCCGTATAAATTTATTGTGTATTAATTTAATAAAAAATAATTCAAGCATGGAAACATATTATAATAAAATAGAATTATTGCAGGAAAAGCTAAAAGGTGATATGTTTTTATGAGTTATCTTTTAAACGAGAACATTTCAGTTCAATGTAATAATATTCAATGATGTACAATTGTCCTCACAAAGAAGTATTTGTGTTAATGAATTTATTGGTAAAACTAAAAATAATTACTGGGAAGTGAACTCAGTTCATATTTAATTTCTTGAAATATATCTCCTGAAATAATATTTTTTGTTTTCACCATAGCTGTATGTACTTTATCTATTGATATGGTTTAGCTTTTGGTTATAGATTTAGTTATGTTATTTGCATATTATATCTTGCAGGATTTCGAGAGGTCAAAAGCATTTTTGTTCCTGAATGAAATTAAAAGAAGGTATGCAATTTGTTATCTTTGAATATAGTGAATTTGTATTTCTGGCCATTGCTTCAAATTTCAATGTGTATGTTGTGTAGTATAACAGAAATTTAATTGAATCAATTGAAGAAATTAGTCATCTTCATCACCATGACTTTATAAGTCTAGATAGACTTTCATCAATACTAACTCTGGGATTCAAGGGTTTGTTAGCTTAACACAAACATTGTACCAGGTAGAACATTGTACCAGCCTGGTAGTTATGGCTACTGAGGGAATCACTGTAACTCACTGATTATTATCACATTGTTTCAAAAAGGTGATAAGGTAAACACTATGAAGTCTGTAATGTGTGACCAGAATTTGTTTGGTTTATATATTATGATACTTTAACATGTAAATAAACATTTATGTGTTTAACTACATCTGTGTAATTCCCATAGATTCCAGGCCCAGTATGGTGTACGGGCACAGACTGCTCTCCCCTACGCCATGAACAGCGAGTTTTCTCGGATCATGGCCTCACAAATGGTATGTTATGACCCTCTCCTAGTACTGTACCTGTAGGAACATTATAACAATCAATCAGAATTGTTTATTCACCAGTTTACTTTCTAAAATGAAATTTGAATTCCTGTTTTGTCCTTGAATTTTGGTTTTTGAAAATGAATATGAACTTGGCACCAGACCAAAAATTAAGATTATTAGTATTAGAATTTAAGTAAAAATTTCATTACCAGATGACTGAAGTCCGATCGCGACAGTGAGTGAATTACTTTTGTAATTGATTTGTCAATTTTGTGTTTATCTAATTATCTCCTGATAAGGAAATAAAGTTTGATGATAACACCCGTAGCAGTGATATATAAAGAAGGTAGATGTGAAAACATGAAATGTTTAAACGCCATCAATCTGTTATGTCATGAAAAGTATTTCTAAAATTAATGTTCTCATTATTAAAAGTCACACTGCTAGCAAAATCATTCTAAATGTTTTTCATACAATTCAAACAAATTTCTTAAAAATCAATCACCTGTTTGAAAAATTAAACAGATTTCATGTATTTGTGCCACCATTGAATATAAGTGCATAGAAGGTTGAGAACATGCATACCATTACAAATAATGTGTATTTTAACTCACAATTACACTCTTTTCAATATATTTGTCTTTTTCCTGTTCCTCACATTTGAACATTTTAGATCTGGCAAACAAAATAGAATATGAGCATTTGTGCATTTCAGAAATTTGTAACAGAAAACCAAGAGCCAGACCATGTAGAGAAAGTTCAAGGTCAAGTTGATGAACTCAAGGGCATCATGGTCAGAAATATTGGTATGTATGTTAACTAAGAGGATGCTAATTAGACATCACAATACTAGTTGTCACTGCTTTAATGTCAGTAGTGACACTGTAATAGACATAGCATATGGTAATACCATGATGTATTGTAGTACTGGCAGCAAGAAAATGCCTCTATCTAGATCAGATTATCATCTGGCTCTCAACTTATGCGCACACCCTGGTAGTAAATAATGCAGTGCTTGTCAGTTTTATAATTGAAATAACATTTGGTTGCTAGTGTTCTGATCACTGCTAACAGGATTAAGATCATGATTAATGGGGTCAGTGTGTGGTATATTGTCAATTTAACTAGGCCTTGTATTGGATTCAAGACAGAAAGACCTTGCCAAGATATTTTTGTCATAATTCATTTTGAAATCCAGTTGAAAATAAATTTAATATTACATTAATTATGTATATAAATGTTCATTATGTAAGAACCAATGGTTTTTTTTTTCAGATCAAATTGCAGATCGCGGAGAAAGACTAGAGTTGTTGGTTGATAAAACAGATGAACTAAGTGCTAACGTAAGTGATCTGTTCATGCTTCATGGTAATCTTTCCTTATTCCTTAATGGCACTTATTTGAGGTCCTTCTAATTAAAGCAGTTATTCATGGAAAATATGTCATACCGGTAGTTGAAAAACGGCAAATTAATAAAATCCTTTTTTATGAAAGATACCATTTGAAATTTTTGGGATATCTAACCCCTAGAATAACAAAATATTTTCTAGGGAATGCAAATTTCTGACAAATTTTGGTGCATGCACAAAAATCCAGACTTGTTGAATGTAAACATTGGCGACAGAAAAATGATGAGGATAAACATTATTTTCATAATTCTGCTGACTTCGTATTGCCATCAGTGGGGAATACTAACTAATTTCAGTAGTAAAAATGATCTAGTTTAACCTCAGAGGGGGTCCGACTTGATGTTTTGATTGATAAACACTTGTATTTATGTTGCAGGCGGTCACCTTTAAGAAAAGTAGTAGAACCTTAGCTCGATCAATGTGGTTTAAAAACATGAAAATTACCATCATTATTGCTGTGATTGTCATTGTAAGTATCGTATCTTTAAAATCAAACCCAATGTAATATCAGTAGACTGCCAAATATCCTGTATCTAATAACAAGTAATAAATTAATACCTATTGATATGAAATCTTGTATCTGAACATCTGCATAAATGAATGAATGATGTGTTCCTATCTCCTACTTGAGCTGTTCTGTTGTTGAATATTAACTTTCTTGTCTTTGTATATAAAATGGATGAAAGTAATCTAATATCAGTACATGTATATATACAGATAGTTATAAGGTTTCTGTTGGAACTGGTATCAGTCTTAATAATAGAGAAGATAGAACAGAAAAGTTCTGACCCATGAATTAGAATTTACAGTCACATGGCATTTGATTGTTAAAGTCTCAAATTATTTTTACGAGCAACTTGTAAACTTGGATATCTATATATATAATGTTAATTTTTTGTAGGTGATCTTGTACTTCATAATTTCTGCTGCGTGTGGAGGATTAGACTGGCCCTGTACTCGCAAGTGATCAGGTCAAACCATTGTACTCACCTAGCCACATATGGAAATCAACCAGCCACAGATAACCTTTGTCTTTCATATTTATCTTCACTGTATCATCAACAGCAATATCTCGTCAGATACCACATACCTGATGTATTAGTCTATAGGGATACTGTACAGTATAATACTTATGTCCGGTAGAAAAATTGTCTGTGTAAGACATCATCGTATTAAACCATTCCAGAATTTTTTTAGGGTGGACATGAAAAACATGGATCTCCCTGAGATGAGATAAGGATGATTGGGATAGTATCTGTATCGAAGGAGAGAGTTGTGTTTGAGATCTTGTAAAGAGAGATGATTAATACAGATCTGTCTTTATCAGATCTGTTTTGTAAAGGCAGATAAGTGATTCATACTTATAAAGAGAGATCTTTCACGTAAAGAGAGATTAGTGAAGCAGATCTTTCCTGTAAAGAGAATAAAGTCATTAAGATCTTTCTTGGCCATAGAGATGAATGATACAGATTCTATTTAAAGAGATGAGTGACTCATATTTTCATAATAGAAAATGATTCAGACTACCTTATTCGACCATATCCAGCCAGCAAATCACTAAGATTAGATTACCGCTAATAGATTTATGTTAACAGCATTTCTTTGGGGCGAGAATATTCCTGTAACAAGATTCACATGTAGAGTGTTTACATCTTTTCTCAGCTATGCTGTTTCCAAAATGAAGTACCGGTACAAATTTCAAAAAATAAATTTCAAATTAACCTTATTTATATTATACATTATGACTACTCCAGGTACTCCAGGTAATTTACAATTATTAAATAAAAGCAGAATGAAAACAAAGGTATTCATACTGAATTTTCCATTTTCATTTATTTTTACACAGATCACCTCAGATAGTTTTTCTTTAAAATGGCAATAGTTACAGCTGACAAGTTTGTCAAAGAGATCATGTGTATTTTATTTCAAAACTTCCTCTTACTTATTAAGCTTTTATCACCCCTCAAAATCAAATTTCTTCTTTTCATAGAAAGCACGTTTAATCAGAAAAATGTTTATGCTTCTGCAACTTTACACTATGCAGAATGGCTTTCTGAAATTAAGGTTCCAGTCTTTGTCAAATTAACTTAAGAGTACCAAAATGTCTGTTTCAATTAGAAACCAGTCTGGCTAACTTGAAATATGGGTTAGTCTGGCATAATAATTTTGGAATGTGAAATACTGTACAATTTAGTTTGTTACACATTATCTGATTCTATACTGAAGTTATATGGTGACAAAGGTGTAGTTTTGGAGCTAAAAGTTGACAAAATTTAGGCTGAATATTGGAGATAATGCAGTTTCCTACTAGCTGAATTTTGACCATTTTCTGATGTTTGATTAAATCTAATGAAAATTTCACATGGTTTATAGTAAATGTACTGTTAGATTATAAGCCATATTAAAGAAAAACATTGTTTATTCCATCTATATAATTCCCAGTAAGATGTTATGAACCTGTTTATTCCATATATATAATTCCCAGTAAGATGTCATGAACCAATACGTCAATTTACTTATCAAATGGAGTCACACTTTAACGTTTATTAGATATTGATTGACGACGGACTAGGTTAAATTGTAACATTTATTAGATATTGATTGACGACGGACTAGGTTAAATTGTGTACCTGTGCCGAGAAACATCCTTGATGTAGCTCCTGCATCATGTCTTCTCTGTAGTGACTGGTCCGGATCCTGGGCTTAGTTATCGTTTAACAGTTATATATACGGTACTCAAAATGTATGTTTTATCACTTCCTAATATTATTATAATTTTACATTCATAAACTTTTTTTGTAATTTGTAGTTGATGCAAGATTAGAGGCCCCATCGAATAATTCCAAAAAAAAGTTTTGAAAATTAAACAGTGGTGCCCTAATCTGTATATGATACATCAAGGTTTATTTTGACCTGTAAATACATGTATACAGTTATATTATATCATACATCTGACATTTATATTTAATTTAGTAAACCTTTACTCAATCCATGTACACACCTGTATAATTGTTCTTTTTTGATAGAATCAAGAATATTTCTGAAGTTTTCAAATAAGAAATACTGTCAACTGAAGCTACTAAAGAAAATCCCGTAACTTTGAAGTTTTACTTCAAAGAATGTTTATGTATAATCGTATCAAAGGTTTCCTTCTTTGATATCCGTCTAGTTTACCCTTATGTTCATTGCTAAAAAGTCCCTTTATGGGTATATTTAAGAATTACCTCCCTTACTTATTTTGATGCATGTCTCAGATTTTATAATAGCTTCTTTGTTATTTTCTGTTGGCTTTAAGCTTGTTATTTCTACAAATCACATATATTCCAGCTTCATCAGTGTGTAAGAAAGAAATTCATACCGATACATCAAAGATTTTTTCATCCAATTTAGTAATTACTTTTACTACAGTCAAAGTATATATGAAGAGCTGTGTAGCTTTTTGTTCAATTATTCACTTTACCAATACGTCTTTTCCTGACTGGTACTGGTATCTCTTTTGGAAAGGTTATATATATATATATATGTAAATCACTGTATCTGTACAGTAAGTACCAAAAGTATTGCTAAACACACTGGTATCCATATCTATGGTTTGTTACGTTAAACATATGATACAGGAATATGTTTCCAAATAATTTCTCAGTTGTGAATGTATAGCAATATTTATTATTCATACTATTTTGATATTGATTCAGTTATGATTCATGATTCAATTATTGAAATAATTCATAATGCCAACTATACTGTTTAGATTTTGTTTTTTATTTTGATTTTGAGCTTACCATTGATTTATCAATTTTATAGATTTTAATTAAAGTTCCAATTGAGTCCATCAGCATATGATATATACATATATTATATCATTATTTTGCACACAAAAAAAATCTGGAGAGCAGAGGGATGTATCAGCTCCTTTTGATATACAGGATAGAAAATATTTGGGAAGCAAAAAACTTATTCTTTTCAATAACTCTTTTTCTTAAGTATTTACAAACAAATTTGTAAATAATTCATCTTTTGAAGAATATTTATTCTGAAACATTTTCAAGGTTTGTATTTCAATTTGTTACAGTAGTTGTATTTTCTATAGGTTTCCATCAAATGAATGACAATGCATTATCCTGATATAGATATAATGGTCCAGCTTTATGAAGTTTGGTTTGATTACTGTTGTTTTTATTTAGATATAAACTGTTTCGTTTCGTAGATGTGTATCTGTATCAGTTATGAATTATTTACAACACGAGTTTGATTTTGGACCTTTTAGTAATTAACATCTATTGCTTATACATGTATTGTTTTTCTATTGACATACATAATGTATATGTAAGTTATAGTGTACCTGGTTGGGGTTTATACTGTATTTTCCATTCCAATATCAAACTCATTAATGTGAAGAGTACCTGTACTGATATACAAATGATAGGTTATACCTACATTGGTAATCTGCAGTTATTGGCATCTTTCCCCAGGAATTTGTAACCTACATGTATTGTGTTGTATAATTGTAGCTAAACCCAGAATGTGAAAATCTTAAACAGGATTCCAGCTTTTTTCTGTAAAGTATTGTACATCATTTATATTAGCTTATCTCCCTTAGTTTGAAGCAGAATCAACAAGTATCCAAGCTATCAATATTTTAAGTCTCGTTTCATCTGTATGAATTTGGGAGTTTAGAGAAGGGGCCAGAACAAAATATGAAAATATTTCTTGTCAGATGATTGAGTCAGGAAGTGATATATCAGCAAAATAGGCTTTGAGGGAAAGGGCATAATTGCTTGGATTACCAATAATAATAGGTAATAATATTTCCTCCATCCGACAAAACAAAGAAATGCATTTGAGCCAGTCCTGTAAGATATATATCTACTGCTTAGAGACTTAATCATGTCGAAAGATTATTTGAAGGGTTGTTGGTGAAGGTTATTCATGAAGTAAGTATTGCATTATGTGGTTATGTAGAGTTTGACGGCAAATGTGTGATAAAATACAAATATATATATAATTAAAAAACAAGGCCAAGATGTTTCTTTTCAGTGTATTTACAGTTTTCACAGGACAGTGTATATATTCATACAGTTAACATTATTGAGATATTTTCTAAGGGAGATAATTCTAATAAATTACAATTAGTAAAGGAAAATACTATAAAACACTTAATCTGTAATGCTGATGAAATTGTGAATGTAGATATTACACCCTTTGATATAAGAACACATTAATATCAAACGTCTTTGTACAATGCATAGGAATTTAAATGTAAATATTATGCTCTTTAATATATAAGTACACATTAATATCAAACATCTATGTACAATGTATATATGTTGTCTTATGGGAGAAAACCATCATGTGTAGGTTTTCACTTGATTTGTTATGAAAGTGCTATGATTATAAAATTATGTTTTCAACAGTCTAAGAGTTTTGTATTTATTAATGTTCATAAATATACTAAATTGCAATTCATATTTTCATTAAACTCTTTGTCAGAAGAAAATAAAGGGATTTAATTGGCCCATATATTGATTACCTGTTGCTAATTTTCTTCTGAAGCTAATGACAATATTGTATTATGTGTTATTAGCTCACCTGGTCTGGAGGGCATAACGCAGTGTCCGACATCGGTCATCTTTTTACATTTGAATCTTCTTCTTTAAGTACAGTGTAGCAGAGAGTAATGGCACATTTTATAATAATCATCAACCTTTTTTGAATTTAAGAAATTTATGGCCCTGTGGTCAAGGATTCAAGCGGTAGGGTAGGGTCGGTATGGTGTACTTGTACTTGTTATGTAATTATACATACCAATCCTCTGGGTCAAATTTATCCATTTGACATGGAACATCACGATAGGACATGGAGATCTGAATTTATGAGGCTGAAGGGCAGGGCAGATGGGAGATAATTTGGCTATATTGCTATAAACAACTTCTTTGAAACTATGCACTGAATATCATCCAAATTTAATTGTAATATAAGCATCTTAGGTTGTGGGGGTTCAAAATTGTACAAATGTTGCGGCTGACCCCTCCAGTGGACTGAGGGGCGGGGTAGGGCTAAATAGGTGAAATATAGCAAATTATTCAAAATTCTTCTGCAGGAATAAAAGGATTCAGTCTGAAATATGCTTTGGGGAAGGGAAATCCATTTAGTATGGGGTGGGGCCCAATAGCGGAAATATTTCAAATTCTTTAAAATCCTTTTTCGATTTTCCAAATTTGATCTGTACCATTCTTGGATGAAGAAAAAATAATTTCATACAAATGGTGGGTCTGGGATCCCTTGTGCCTGAGGGATGGGGCCCAATAGGGGAAATCTAGTTAAATTTTTTTAAATCTTTCTCTATAGGAAGATTACTCTAGATTCTGCTTTAATCAACCCCCATATCGATATGGGTGGCCTGTCAGTTTGGCCATCGGTCCCTTTGTCTATCCATCTTCAAATTTAGTTTCCTTTAGTAAGCATAAATCACCGATTTGCATGAAAGGACCTTTTACATGTTATCCGTACATTGATTTTTGCCCACGAACCAATTTAACAAATACCGGGAAATATTTGGAGTACTATATGAGACAACCCATGAAGCAAGTTTAAAAAATCAAAAAAGGTCCCAGGGGCCTGTAACAGGTCCTTTGATCAAGATTTTGTTCGGTTCACAAAAATATGTACTGATGTCAAATGTTACTTAAAGGAAAGTGTTGACTGTAATGCATGGTACTCGATGGCAGATCCCAAACTGGAAAGTATCGGCAATAGAACTTCGAGAGGAGTATGTTGCCATAACCACTGAAATATTTAGGTGAGGGATACAGGTCCTCTGGGTCTCTCGCTCAAATATGATTTCTAGGTCATTCATGTGGATCCCAAGCTCAATACTCCTTTCAAATATTGTGACAGTAGGCCTCTTGGTTTGAAAAAAAAGCAATTTGCTTAAAAGTCTGTCAAATGATACTTAAATCCAATGCTGTTCACTTGAACCTACATGATGGCCCTTCATCTCAGTATATGACTAAGTGTGAACATTGGCCTCTTGGTTATTTAGAAAGAAATCATATGAACAATTTGCCTCTTGTGACCTTCCACACGAATCAATGTCACTCATTTCGGTTCAGTTTATTTTCGTAAGTTTCATGCATAATAAAAGGACAAGGGCACCCACTCTTACATGCTACAAAATCATTCTTGATGATATAATTTTAATACATAATAATTCATGTTATAATTAGCACAATACAACACACTGATAAAACTTCATTTTAAACACACTTCAATACGCAACATACTTAGTGTATTAAATCCAATTGACTCGGCAGGGTAGGAAAGGCATTACCATATATGTACATTCTAATTGAGATATAGTAACAAGTTGACTACCTTTATTTGCGTATGTTAAATATTTCCCTTTAGAAGTTATCCAGTTCTTTCGTGTTTTCAACTTTGAGTAACTAAATGAGTTTAAACATACTATGATCTTCCCTATCATTCTCATTGCATAAAAATAATACTTCTCTCTTCCCTTGGTACATCGCTGTATCGCCCACGTTCAATTGCTAGGTCGTTCGCAGATAAACTGATCTTAGAAATAAGTTTTTGATAATTTGAACATGCTTGGTAGTCTTTCATTGTGAAGGTGTGTACTACTGTCCAGGTGTCCCTGGATCTCTCGATTGGGAGGATTTAACCCGCGTTACATTAAAGTAGATAAAGGTCATTTAAACACATCTTAAAGTGCTTCATTCCATTGTTAAATAGCATAGAAAAGTGCCCATTTCGTATTCAGAAGACGTGTGAATATTGGCTCAATACAGTTATTTCAAGCCTTATTGAGGTCACAAACCCTGTGAAAGGGCATACTAATAGAGGGATGGTAATATCATGATTGACTAGAAACATGTTTAAAGCAAAACATTATAAGTGTTGTAATATTCAATCTAATTAAAATCAGATGTTCACTACCACTCCGTAAACTATACTGAGTTTACGGAGTGGTAGTGAACATATGATTTTAATTAGATTGTGTAATATTGAAAAACCATAATTAAAACATACACATAACAGTCCCTCCTTTAATAATAAGAAGGACAACGGAAAATACCGACATGTCAAGGAAATCGTAATCCAATCTCACAGATCAATAAAACGAGGGGAAATACGAACAAAATATAAAGGATGGAAACGTTGAAAAGATGTGTTTCAGGAGGATGAGCGTCTTCACTCTACATCGCCATTGTCAGTATAACGAGGATTCAATCCACCCTCCATCATATACATCAACAAATCGGTTGTTCAGAAAATGAATAGTGGAATTACATTACGAAGGAAAACTTTACCTTATCGTTGGCATGCAAAGTGGAAATCAGAAAGACAAATAGCAATACTACATTGCATTTTAATAGGCAAGACTATATATTGTTTATATTAAGGTATAGCTGTAGGGCTGTTTACATCATGATTCATACAACTACTAATATCGGTATATTATTTGGGAAAAACCGAACGACTCACCAAAAAACAGGAAAGGTTAAGTATGATATTGAAGTATTGCTGTGCGTATTTTAATAGCTTTCGTACAAGGACGGCTTGCTGCCTGTAGCCAAGGCGTAAACAGATATAAAACATCATTTATCATCTGTTTTTACAAACACATACACATTTTCATGTCATATAACTAATGTATTGTGCATTACGTGAGTTTTAACGTGTTTTGTTTACGTAGCAGTGCTGAAGGGATTGACAAATTCTACGGTGGGAGAAAGGATTCCAAAAGGAGTAAAAGCACTTTATATTTCTCGTGCAGCTGAGAAACGGGCCGGTCTATGCTGTTGTGATTGTGTAATTGCTCTGGATGGCATGCGATGGTCCTCGCGTGTTGTTCACTGAGTTAGTCACCAACTACTACAAGAAGACCCCGCCTCGATACGATCCTGGCTGTTCATAACCTAGCAAGCGTATAATGATGAGGCTAATCAATACACAATCGCTGAATGATAGATAGCATATCAGGCAGATATAAAGTAACAAAATTATCGAAATTAATCTATGTATTGAACAATGCCAATAGCTCCAATCTTTAGCTGTAGACATGTTATTTATAGAATTAACCAGTTGTCGCTCATTGATTGGTTCGTGCAGAACGTGTTGGTGATTCCGAAGAGAAGTGATTTTCTTTTGTACGCCTTGTGAAAACAAAATTGACAAACAATCTGCCTCTCCATTGCAGCTTTGAAATATTTATATTTTCTCTGCTTTCTAACTAACTTTTCGTTATTTAACACTTCAGTACATAGCAATATATCTGGCTCACTTTTGCTCTCTGTGTATTGACCGTTCGTCCATGCCAGGAGGTTATATGGCCAGTCATGGTACGTCTTCCTGCCTAACATTTAGATCGTGATCGGTGGCGTCCAGGACTAACCCCTTATGTTACCGGGTCTAGGTTATGGAATTTCGAAGAGGTTACTATGAAACAAAGGCGTCTGCATCTGGTTAGTATTTATAGGAAAATATTAGCACCTACTCCTACTATATTGATAACCAGATGCAGGCCCCTTTGGTCAAAAGTGGCATCTCAGCTTCCATACACAATGTAATAAAAAGAGGAGACGTTAGCAGATCTCATTACATTGTATACTAATTTTAAGCTTGATTGGCAATAGTGCTATCTGTAAAAGAAAATAGCCAATATATTGTCTATGGGTAACAATTGGTCTTTTGCTTTATTTGTTTAGTTGATCTATAACAATGAAACAATATACATGTGACAATTTGACCTCAATGTCATGGGTTGCATCCCCTTATCAACAAGTACTAATTGTAATGGGGAAACCATTACAGAAGTCCCCCGAGCGCCCCCGTAGTCGTACCATTATGTTCGGCATCCCTCAATATCCCTATATACCAAATTTGATTGAAATCAAACAACATCTAAATTTCGACCAATCAGAAGCTTTGTATGGTTGCTATGGTAGCGAACCCCATTCAGTTGATTTTGCAGTCCCCAAATACCCCTACATACAAAATTTCATCAAAATCTGACAATATGTAAATTTGGACAAATCAGAGGCCAGGAAAGGCAGCCATTTTGTTAAAAAGTGAAAGTGAGGTTACGAGAGTGACCTGTGTCCCATGATGTACCTACACACTAAATTTCATCAAAATCGGACAATCGTACCAATCAGAAGCCTCCGTATGGTTGCTATGGCAACAAAATGCATTCAGTTTATTTTGCAGTCCCCTAATATCCCTACATACCAAATTTTATCAAAATCAGACAATATCTAAATTTCAACCAATCAGAGGCCAGGAAAAGGCCGCCATTTTTTCAATCTTGAAACGGAAGTTGCAGTAATGATTTAAGTGTCATGAGACACCTTAATACCAAACTTCATGAAATGAAAGTTATAATAGCCTGTCGGCCATGTTGTTTTCCGATTGGTCTCAACATACAATATGCATAACTAGGCACCGAGGGGAACCTACATATGAAATTTGAGAAAGATCCCTTCATTAGTTTCTGAGAAATAGCGATAACAAACTTCAATGGTCAAAATCCAAGATGGCTGCCGGTCGGCCATGTTGTTTTCCCATTGGTCTCCAAATGCAATATGCATAACTAAGCACCAAGGGGAACCTACATATGAAATTTCAGAAAGATCCCTTCATTAGTTTCTGAGAAATAGCGATAACAAACTTCAATTGTCAAAATCCAAGATGGCTGCCTGTCGGCCATGTTGTTTTCCGATTGGTCTCCAAATGCAATATGCATAACTAGGCACCAAGGGGAACCTACATATGAAATTTGAGAAAGATCCCTTCTGTAATTTCTGAGAAATAGCGATAACAAACTTCAATTGTCAAAATCCAAGATGGCTGCCTGTCGGCCATGTTGTTTTTTGATTAGTCTCAAAATATAAGGGGAGCTGGCCTAGAACCCTGGCGTACACCATAGAAAATCAGTAGCCGCGACAGCCATCTTTGATTTTGGGAAAAAAGCATCTCAAAATAATCTTCACATGTTCATCTTTATTCCCACCAAGTTTTATTTCAGTGCAACCAACGGTTATAGAGTTATAGCCCATTGCATTTTAGCCAATTAGCGGCTCTGGTGGCCATATTGGATGTCAGATCGAAAAATAAATAGTGAGGTGCACAACTTCAGATTGCCATCTATGTTCACGCAAAGTTTCATTTCAATCCGACTTACAGTGTTCGAGAAACGTGTCGGAAAAAACTTGGCGGAAGAATAATGATAAGAAACGGAGTAAAAACAGCAAGTCCCCAAACATTGTTTGACGTTTTGGGGACTTAACTAGTAAACCGTAAGCTCTAGCAATGCGAACCGCTATATAACACCACCCTGACAGTGAGTGTTAAATACTTGTTTCTGTCTGCTGGTCATTGCAGCTTTGATTGTGAGTTATTGTACAACCATGCTAGTGACCGATCTGTTGTAGAAATGCACGAAAGCAATGGCAGATAGATTGGTCTATTTAACATCTTTCGAAGATTTACAAAAACAGACTTTCTTAGCCGGATAGGCAGTTATACAATCAGCCTGACCAATGTACATGTTAAGCCTGCTGATACCATCGTAATCACGGATGTAGTATTTCCCGTTCCGGTACAATATGGTGGTCTCCAGGAGGGCACCACCGGGGGTCGTCTCGATCTTCATTACATAGTCCCGTTTGACAACAGCATTGGATGTTGCGGAACTGTTACGTCCAGTGATATCGTATTCCGCTATATAGTGAATAGCCTTCAACTCCAACTGACTGCAGAACTTCTCATATTTAAGTAGCAATCTATTGACATATTCAAGCATCAGTTGTCCTAAATCCTTCGCGATCTTTGATGCAACATCAAGATCTTTGAATAAACTACAAGTACACCAATGGTTGGAAATCCCCGCCCTCCGACAGTCTCTGTCCGGTGTGATCTCACTGAACAGACTTATTCCGCGCGTGCTGTTGATAGTCCTGTTCTGGGACTGGTAGAGTATATCTAACAGTGTCTCATGAATGTCGTAGGGTGTGGTCAGCTTCCAGGCATTCTCGTGTAGATTGGAAACAGCCTCGTACGCGTCGATACTGAAATTAGCCGGGAGAACAATGTAGGCTGCAGGTAATCTCTCTTCCAGACGTCCAACCGGGGACTTCCGAAGATGTCCGAATCTTGATCCGTGATCGCTGAACACAATGAGCACTGTATTATTAGCATGACCTTTGCTGATGAACTTTTCAAAAAAACTAGTCAAGACATCGTCGTATTCTTTCACAATATTGTCTGAATTATGATACACCCTGCTGAGATAAGCGAAGCTAAACGATCTGGTATCATTATACACATCAAGAAAATCGGAAACGTAATCTAAAATAACTTTCGTTTCCAATCGATCGCCGAAGCAGTGTTTCTTGGACCACAATTTAGGATAGGCCTCCGTCGCCGCTCCCATTGGTTCGTAGAAGTGATCCACGGGACTTTTCTTGAATCCTTTTTTGAGATAATTGAAGAGGCCTATATCAGTCATGTCCTCAGAAAACAGTGTAGTATACCCGTTATTCGAATATTTGTTCCAAATAAACTCATAGCCATCGAACGGAACGGTCTGGTTCCAGCCCGAACGTCGGAGTTCCTTCACGGACATTCCTAGCGTGATCGGAATTAGGTTCGGAAACGTATTATCACCGACTTTACTATATCCAAATAACTCCACCGCCCCGAGTTTATCCAGAAGTATTCTACGGGTCTTTGGCAGATTCCGGTAAAAACTATTTCGGGATAAAGAATCAATGCCGACCATCAAAACATTGTATGATGGGTCGTCTTCTGTGGATCGCCTCCTTCGATTGGTGTCAACACGAGGCACGGCAAACGCGTGGAAATTTGTGTATACCGATTTCTTCTCCTTTGTAAAGCATTCTACTTTGATAAAGTCTGTTTTAATAGATGATTCGTTTTTAAAGGTAACACTTTTATCTGTCTGGAAAGAAAAGTACTTCTTAGAAGTGTTTTTTGGTCGAACAATGGGCGTGTATTTGCAATAGCTTAAATTTCTATAGAATGGCAGGGCTGCTGTGTTCAAAGTAAGTTTAGTCAATGACTGTAAGGTTAAAGACGGTATTTTGTGGCTGCATTTGATGTTTGCCGATTTTACGAGAAACGGAATCACAGACGGGTCGAACGGATGTATAAATGGGATTTTACATCCTTCAGTGTCGATGATGAACTTAGGAGATATTAATCGGTTGTCCTCAAGACCGCGCTTGATGCCTCCTCTGTACAGGACGACACAGGCTAGGAAGGACGATGTGGATACAAGCACTACCACAGCAATGGAGAACCGCAACAGGAACCGGAAGTGGCACGATATGAGGGTCGATGGTCCTGTAACAAAGGTAATGTCAATGTAGAACTTCATACTGCTAAATGACGTTACAAAGAGAAAATAATAAACAGTCAAAATAAATGAATGGACAAACAGATAAACAAAACAACACAAAAGACTTGGGTTTCCTATGCGAATGATGAATGTACATTATCGATTTGATTGAATTAAATATACATTGTATAAACTATATATATATATATATATATAAACTATTGTAGTAGTGATGAATGTATTGTTTTCTGTGTGACGGCAGTTATTACGTCATCGCATTATGACTCCTCAGTGGTGGGAAGCTGGGAAACGGGCCGGTCTGGGTTGTCGTGGCTATGTCCACGGGCAATACATTTTACTCTGATTGTTCTCGATGTCATGCAACGGGACTCTCGTATGCTATCTAGTGAGGTAGTCACCAACTACCACACCTCAAAATGACCCTGGCTGTTCACGGGGCGATAAACCCAGGAAACAAACAGTGGCAGAGTTTCCTTGGGCGGTTCGACGTGGAACGGACAGCTTTAACTCGGTAACCCTTATTCCTCATACAATCCCCATAAATAACATGGAAAGAAAACAGACTATAGTTGGTGAGGCCACAGGGACCTGATAATTTGTTACAGTCTACATGTATTTGGAACTTCCCTAGTGTGTATAGCACATCTTCAAACGTTTTTGGTGGGATATATTAAAATTCCGTAAATGTACACCAGGGGTGTCATTTTTAACTAATTAACCCCCCCCCCCCCCCCCCCCCCCCCCCCCCCCCCATAACAACTTGGTATGGAAATGGAACATAAACAAAATGACTATTGCATTAGAAACTGTTATAGTTAAATGAATAAGTACATAAAATGAATGAATATAAAGGATATATATATATATCTATTGGATTATGTGACATAGCCAGAGTTTTCTAATGGTCGGGGAGCCACCTACCAGAAATTTGATATCACTGACGGTTATAATGCTACATCTTAGACTGGTACATATTACCTAGTAGGGTGGCCCATTAAAGCCAATGGGGTCCTAGCGTAGGCAAAAAAACCAGTACTTACCTAACTAGCAGTCCTAACTAAACCAAACGACTAACCGTCCTAACTACAAACCAAACGACTAACCGTCCTAACTACAAACAAACGACTAAATGTCCTAACTTAAAACCAAACGACTAAATGTCCTAAATACAAACAAAACGACTAACCGTCCTAACTACAAACAAACGACTAACCGTCCAAAATAACACACCAAACGACTAACGCGCCTACCTAAACCAAACGACTAACCAGCCTAACTAAACCACACGACTAACCGTCCTAACTACAAACCAAACGACTAACCGTCCAAACTACAAACCAAACGACTAATCGTCCTAACCGTCCTAACTACAAACCAAACGACTAACCGTCCAAACTACAAAACAAACGACTAATCGTCCTAACTACAAACAAACGACCAACAGTCCTAACTACAAACCAAACGACTAACCGTCCTAACTACAAACCAAACGACTAACCGTCCTAACTACAAACCAAACGACTAACCGTCCTAACTACAAACCAAACGACTAACCGTCTTAACTACAAACCAAACGACTAACCGTCCTAACTACAACCCAAACGACTTACCGTCCTAACTACAGACCAAACGACTAACCGTCCTAACTACAAACAAACGACTAACGCGCCTACCCAAACCAAACGACTAACAGTCCTAACTACAAACAAACGACTAACCGTCCTAACTACAAACCAAACGACTAACCATCCTAACTACAAACCAAACGACTAACCGTCCTAACTACAAACCGAACGACTTACCGTCTTAACTACAAACCAAACGACTAACCGTCCTAACTACAAACCAAACGACTAACCGTCTTAACTACAAACCAATCGACTAACCGTCCTAACTACAATCAAACGACTTACCGTCCTAACTACAAACCAAACGACTAACCAACAATTACTATGGTTAACGTTAAATCATTCGTACGGACACACTCCATGTAGGTCTTCACTCAAGTAAATGATCACATATGCTAATGTCTCAGGTGATCTTTAGTACAGCTGTGTATAGCTAACTAATGCAGACTGCAAGATTAGACGTGAGGACCTGTCATTTTCGAATCATAACACAATACGACCGAAAAAAGGTAGTTGTGTAGGCGGTTTAATACGAAAAAGAATGCTTGATATTTCTTTTTAAAGCTTTTATTGAAGATACGTTGATATGCTGATTAATTTATTTTCTGTACTGAAAAAACATCAGCGTTCTATACTGTATAGTTTTAGATGTACTTGTTCTAGTTCGATATGGGGACATCATTAATCATATTGTGCGGAGATTTTCGTGACAAGTAATCTACTCAAAGATTTATTTATTTACTTATTTCACTTTTATCGGGTGCGCGGGGGTTGTATCACTGCTTAACTCGGTCATTTGGTAATTGGAATATGTGCTGTTTTCTTTTCATTGGGCCTAGCATTATGATTGAAAGTGAAATAATAGACATCGATTTTATCTATAATTAATTATTAGTCTAATTCTCTAAGTCACTGAAAAGCTTTTTGAAAATATGAAAATAGACTGACAAAAAAACTAATTATTTGTGACGCAAAAGAGGATTAAGTCTCACGCAGCCTCTGCAGCCTGGTACAAAGGTAGACAGAGTTACGTCCCCTGGCTGATGAGCGCAGGAAGTTACCTCTGTTGAACCCGTCCACATGCAACTCGATACACAAGTGATGAGTAAGCGGAGAGGATGGGTGAAGAAAGTCGTTGCTGCACACAAACAAAATAGCAGTGATTTGCTCAAACACAAGGGAGCTTTATACCATCTCTGAGGCCATGTTGGATTTTTAGCAGGTAAAGTATCTTTTACATTTGCATGCCAGTGTTGAAAAACAACTAATACTGCATGCTGTCTAACGCTGAGTTAGTAGGCTATTAGACTTATATAGTTGTTTTCGTTATAGAAGTTCAGTGACAATGACCGCTAGCTTTAAACGTTTCACACGCGTGTGTGACAGGAGGTCGCCTGTTATATATGGCGTTTACTGCTGGAGCTGACAAGCCTCACTACCACAGGGGCTCGTTTCATAATCTAATAAAAATTGAGAAATGAAGTCATGCCTTGTACCAGTCGTGGATGAAGTGATTTTGGTGCATACACTTCACAATGTAGTTAGATTATATTGCTTGAATAGGCATAGATCTAGAACTCTTAAAAAAGATAAGGCATTAACTCATACAAAATACTGGCTAATTGATTGGAGAGAAAACTCAATTATAAGCATGTGAACTTTATTTAGGCCTACTTTACACTAACAGTTAGTCTTAACTGAGGAACAAATTAATTAGGCTAATACAGTTGTTAACTGTTAAACTTTTATAAATGAATCACCTTTTTTGGGTCCTGATAGCTAGAAGAGTAGGAAAATTTACCTATTATAGCCTAGGCCAGGGGTAAGTGACTTTGATTTGGAAATCAAGAGTACCCAAGGAAAACTACAAAAACACATGGTAAGGGCAAAAGGCAGGTGAAAGTCCTCATGACGTTCATATTTAGAACAGATGATGATCTTCTATGAAACAGATGTGTTCAAAATACATTTATAAGGATGTCCAGGGAAAGGCTAAAAGGGAACCATATTTTATATTGAAGTAATATGAGCATGGACGCCCACCCCTCACCTGCCCACCTACACTGACTGGCTCAGCATAAAGAAGAAGAATCAGTTAATGAATTGTTCTGCAGGAAAGAATTGGTTGTTATATTCCTATTTCCATGCAGAAGAATCGTACATTGTACTGGACAACTCCCCTATATGATAGACGACTATGCAGTAGCAGCAGTACTGATGATAGGTAAAGGAAATTGGTCTTTGAATCTGCAGGTAACTAGACCTCAGATTGTACAAAAAATAAGAATTACATATTACTTCAGGCTGCCTGTATTATAAGAAGCCTATCCCTGATGCACTCCAGAAATCTCTTAAGCTTTAGTATGCTGTTATGACAATATCATGGAGGTTAAAATCAAAACAAAGTCCAGTCCAATCAAGGCAAAAGTTGGCTCGTTGCCAAAAATGTCTGTTTTTGAGATAAATATTAAAAGTAAAATTATGTCTAGATCTTGATGAGTGAACTGAATCAAGATTTATAATTTCTTAATGCCAAAATTTAGAAACAGATTATTGAATTTTAAATCTATGTTTTTAGTTTAAATGAAATGATTTGTAAACTTTTCATTTTGCCTGAATAACTTAGTATATATTCTATCAGCATGAAATTTCTGAGATTTTTTAATAATTTCTGCCAATTTAGCCTCTATTTATAACCGATTTCTCCAGTTCTGGAGGGTAGCTGAACTTGGCAGGTCCACATATTCACTTGTGAAAGTTGTACGAGTTTCTCCTGATAAATATACATGTATTAAGGCACATGTAGTCCATTTTGTTACAGTGAGTTATATATGCAAGGAGCCTGGAGGCAACTTTTACAACTTCCTGTGCACAACATTTTAACAGATAGAGGATGCATGTGCATTGACCAGGAGAATGTGGTAATATTGTAGTGTGTGAGTCCTGATTACACTCAAATGACTACACAACATACAATTTACAGCACACGATACACTTGGCAGGCTCTAATGGGGCTGCTATATCTTTCTGTTGACTGCATTCTTCCTAGAATTTAATTACTTAGTAATACATTGTAGGTCCATATGTGTTTTTACTCTAATGATGTTAAAATCCTGGGGATTGTGTTGGACAAGAAATCATATGTGTTGATATTCTGTACTAGAATTTAATTAATAGGTCCAGATGTATTTTTACTCTGATGTTAAAATCCTGGGGAATGTGTTATACAACAAATCATATGTATTGATATCATGCTGGATACAGGTAAGCAATTCATGTCCACATTTATTTAGGTTATATCATAGTGTAAATTGACACCTGTCTTTAGATTATTGAATTAGTAATCAATTCAGATGCTCATAGTCTCAATACTGTTTCACTCTCTTAGATGTCCATTCAGTCAAGGGGAGATAAATAAGTAAAACTGCAAAATTCCTTTTTTCACAACCCCCCTCCCCCCCCCCCCCCCCCCCCCCCCCCCCAAAAAAAAAAACAACATCTGGCTAGTAGCAAGTCCTTAGTAGTATAGATGTTTGAACAATTAGAAAACTAAAGTAAAGTCTGTGTCTAGGTTGATTAGTAGGACAGATTGGCCACCTATTTCAAGCTTTCCAGTTGATATATATATATTTCACAACAATGTTTCAGATTATCAACATCCGCCTCAGGTTCCTGATGACTGTTGGAACATCACTGAATTTTGAATATGCATTTGTAAATTTATATTAATGATAATAGATTATCAAACACAAATTAAGCTCTGAAGGTAATAAAAGAAAAAAAAACGGAAGGCTTTTAAGATAGATAAATAAATAAATAAATATTGCTGAATTTTCGGTAACAATATAGAGTTTACATCATAATGCTACTAAACTGACATGTTTAGTATTTCAGCGTCTACCTTAGACAACAGAGATGAATATACCCTAATTGAAGGAAGTAGTATATATATAGTCACTCCCAAAATCTATGTTCTAAGCTGTTGGAAGAAGAAATGTTAAAAAACTGAGTGCAAGATACCTTGCATTTCCATCCTCTGCAAAACCGAAATATAGTACTCTTTTGGGAAAAAACCACAGTACTGCGATGATATGTTGATACACATGCAGATTTTGAATCCCTAGATATGGATACAAATAGTCACTTCACAGATTTCGAATCCCTAGATACGGATACAAAGAGTAACTTCACCTGCATTTCCCCAGCCATGTTGTAGTGTAATAGGAGTGGAAAAATGCACGGCCAGACCGGGGTTCGAACCCGGGACCTCCGAACACTTAAGCCGGATGCTCTACCGATTGAGCTACCTGGTCGCCGATGATCGACCTGGTCCAGTTCCGCTACAGTAGTAGTTCTTATTGACTAACTGCTGAACTGACAATTTACAATACTATGTATTGAGTTTCAGACAGGCCGACAATTGTGCAAAACATTAGTCGTCCTTGACCAAAGATAACATTGAAGTTTACAACAAAACTGATGGAGATATTTTAAAGCAGGGATTGCACCAGGTATTTCTTTTCAGATTAAATTGGGTCCTTCTGTTTAAAATAAAATGGGGTCCCTCTGTATAGTTTGATAGATTTGTAGTAAGGGGAGTCCTTTTTATATTTATGTCTTAAACAACTATAGGGACAGCTTCAACACAAAGTTTACATGATACAACATGCCATGTTTTCTGTTAGAATACCTGGCCTGCACTTTGTTACGTAGAATGTTATTTAATATTTAAACTTTTAAGCTAAACTTCAAAAGTTAGACAACTTTGAAATATTGGAGTTTATTGTATATGATTCTTTCTGAATTCTGTGTAAGCTGTTCGGGTGTTTTTAACACTGTTTTGCATACCTGAATGTTTTATACCTGTTCAACATGTAAATATTATCATTTCAATCCTGTTTGGACTAGAATAAGAGTCAGACTGTACTGACCTGTTCTAGTGTTTACAATTGATAGAGATAATGTGTTGATTATGTAGAAAACCTACTTTAAACAGGTCAATGATATAATCCTATAATTTGAAATTCAGCAATTGACTCACCAGTTAGTGGCTCATGTTTCAAAATAACATACATACAGGTACATGTACATGAATTTAAAGGATTTGATTGTGAAAACATTATCTCAAAATGTTCCATTTATTGATTTTTAATGTTATGGCAGTTTAACACTAGGCCAGTTGGGGTCATATGAGGACAGACTCCCAGGCATGATAACCATGATAACAAGCAAAACAAAGGAATTCATTCAATGGCTTGATAGTGACTCAGCCCCCTGACCAGCACCAGTATAAGGATATCAAATACAAATACATCCCAGTAAAATATGTATGCACCATTGAAAATTAAAATTTTGCAAAAAAAGGTATTCCGTACATATATACATCATTTATATGTTTATAACAACAATTAGGGTACCACTTCCCCTGAGGTGATAAGGAAGAATCAAAGTGTTAGATGACCTTGAGGACACGTCAAATTTTAGATCTAACTTGATAAGTGCAATATTTTGTGTTCATTAATTCGATGAACTAAATTAATTAATTAATTCTTCTTAAGGTTAAAGTAGCTATTATGAACTTACATAATTATAGTTTGTCTGGTGAATGTTGGGAGTATAAGCTCATTATTGACAAAAATCAAGTGGCCTATTATAAAGATCAGGTTTGTGGTGCACCACTGGTATATAATGTATTACCTGAGCAATCCAGCATGTACCGGTTGTGTGACCGATATCGTAACACCATGGATGCCGAGGAATGTGGTCCAGTCCTGCCCTATTTGTCCCTCTGTTGGACTACAGGTCCTTCCCTCCTGGGACTGCTAGTCCCACCCTGGGTCTTGAGCCCTCTATACGATGGCCGTATATCCTGAGGGACCTGTCACCGGTGTATCCCCGGAGATGTGTCACCAACACAGGGTTATTTAACTGCTGCATACTCAGCTTAATAACTGGAGTGGGCAGACGTGCTGACATTTCCCCTGGATCATGTTACAGCTGTTTTGAGTAAAAAATACATGCCCTATGTCATCAATTGAACAGTACATCGTACATGTTCAGGTGACAGGCCATTGTTTATCTGCCGTAGATACTCTTATTATTCATCTTTTATCTGAAGTTTTGGTCGGCAGGCATATCCTTAGGCAAAGACGTGACCCTGTTTTGAATGATTTCTGAGTGATATCATTAGTGATAAAAAAAATCTTTTTGAAAAATGTGTTATTTCAATTAAATTCATGAGTTTGTTATCATCTGAGAACTTGCTTCAAACACCATATATATGAAAGGGACCAATATTTAGGATAACTCATTTGTTTTCATGGCACCTAGAGTAGACTTCTGTTTGATTTTTTATGGAATTGATTGATACATGACTTCAGTTCGTTAATTTTTGTTAAGTAGGCAACTGGAATAATATTACCTGGTACATCATTGTTTAAAATGATTTGTTTCCTGTCCCCTGTTTTAAATCAATTAATGCAGACAGAGTTTTACTTAGAATAAACTCTTTTGCGGTATTTACGGTAGAATTTAAAGTCACTTGAGGAGTTTAAAGTCAGAGTGACATGACCTTGCCTTTCAGACAGAGTAATAGGTGACCTTGCAATTCAGACCAGACATGGGACAGTCCCGATATAGGACGTTGTTTGCTCAGACTTGTGCCCTCCTGTCACACGCTAGAGCAGGCAGACAGTTGTCATCACACGGCAATCAAGTGCTCAACCCACTCACAAATTATTTACATGGAGTGCATGTATGGTAATGCCTCATAATGGATCGTAATTTCCCACATATGATCATGGCATGAGATGCTTTCATAAATTTTATGGTTGAGAGAATTTCATTTGTAAGATATTAACTGTCAAATGGTGTGAAACAGTATGGATTAAACTAATGTTTTACACAAGCTATGAAACAGGCTTTATGGGTTATAATTAAATATATAATGGTAGCTCTTGTTGGCCTAGACTGGGGGCCGCGGTGGCCGAGTGGTTAAGGTGTCCCGACACTTTATCACTAGCCCTCCACCTATGGGTTGTGAGTTCGAAACCTACGTGGGGCA
Source organism: Pecten maximus (assembly GCF_902652985.1). Taxonomy (NCBI): domain Eukaryota; kingdom Metazoa; phylum Mollusca; class Bivalvia; order Pectinida; family Pectinidae; genus Pecten; species Pecten maximus. Next base: position 25,446,069 of record NC_047020.1, on the reverse strand, counting down.
GTTGCTAGGTACTGACTGTAGGCCGGCGTTTTTTCCCGGGGTACTCTGGCTTTCCTCCACCTCCAAAACCTGGCACATCCTTAAATGACCCTGGCTGTTAATAGGAAGTTAAACAAAAACAAACCAAACAAACCAAATTGTTGGCCTAGATTTAAGCTGACGGTGGGGGGTCTAATTGTTAGGAAGCTAATATGATTGGATGACCCTGTGCCTTTTCATGTCCAATTAGGAAATTGAACCCCACTAATGAGAGACGTGTAATATCATCTCCAACCTATCACCCAATATATAATGTCAACTAAACATATCAAGCTTTGTATGTCAATGTGAATGCCTTTCTGGATTACGAATAATGTTGTGTATTAACCAGGTCCTGTTAAAGTTGACCAGTGGTCATTTTATAACTGAAATTTTATTTCAGCCACTATTGTTATCTGATATTAGTCCTGTAGTATGCTGGGGTGAATGGCTACTAAGTTTGTTGAACTGAATGACATTGACCTACATTCGAGGTTACAGGGGTCAAATAAGCTAAAGTCTTTAAACATCTTGGTAATAATCAAGAGACCCAGAAACCTGCAGTGATTTTCTTACCCTTATTTTACAGGGGCCTGTACCGTTTCTTCTGAGGAAAATACTGTGGTTTTTATCACTAATGGAGGAAATGTTATCAACAAATTGTGCTCTTATCACTAATTGAGGAAATATTTTTCACAAATCTTGTTCTGTGTGTAATTTAGCTTTGATGATAAATTTAAGCATTATTAAATCTGTTTGTGAGTTATATGAACTACATTCTAATAAGCAATTTACATTTCTTCATACCAATTCATGTACAGGGACACTTAAACAATTTCTGATTGGGAAAATATGAGCATGAAATTGGGGAACATACAGCAAAATTTTACCAGGGGAAGGGGCCTATATTCAGCCCCAAATGCACCCCAAAAGGTCACTGACCTGATATTGGGCTTGTAGCATGGTGGAGAGAAAGGCTACCAAGTTTCTTGAACTGAATGACATTGACCTACGTTCAACGTCACCGGTCAAATAAGCTTAAATCTTTAAACAACTTGTTTAGAGAACCAGAGACCTGATAGGCTGATATTAGGTCTGTAGTATGACTGTGTGAAGGGCTACCAAGTTTGTTCAATTAGAATAACCTCAATATATACTAAAATCTTTATACAATTTTTTCTAGATTAAGAGACTTTTGGCTTGTAGTATGCTAGGATGAAGGCCTACCAGATTTGTTGAAATGAATGACCTTGACAAACATTGAAGTTCAGAGGGTTAAAATATGCTAAAAGCTTTGAACAACTTCTCTATAGCCAAGGGTCCCAGAAGCCTGATATGGGCCTGTTAATATGTAAATGTCCATTCCATTACCAGATATCAAGATTCATATATGAAAAATACACTTCTATTTTAGTATTTCTAGGTCACCTATTTTGATTTGCCTTTTGTCCGGCGTCATCATCCATCATCCATCATGCGTTGTCCGTTATAAACAATTTACATGTTCAACTTCTCAATAACAAAGAGGCCCCGGGTCATGTTATTTTGTGAGTAGCATGCTGGGATGAAGGGCTACAAAGTTTGTTTGAAATCAATGACCTTGACTTACTTTCAAGTTCACAGGAGTCAAATGTGTTAAAATCTTCAAACAACTTCTCGGTAACCAAAAGTCCAGAGCTGTGATATTGGGTCAGTAACATGCTGCTATGAATTGCTACCAAGTTGCTCAAATCAATGACCTTGACCTACTTTCAAGGCCACTGGGGTCAAATATGTTAAAATCTTTAAACTACTTCTTCTCATTAACTAAGAGCCCCAAGAGTCATGATATTGGGCAAGTAGCATGCTGGGTTAAAGGGATACTAAATGTGTTCAAATGAATGACCTTGATGTATTTACTTTGACCAGCTTTCAAGGTCACGTGGAACATGTGTGTTTTGATAACTTCTTCTTAATAACCAAGAGGCCCATAACCATGATATTGGGCCAGTCTTATCCAGGGATGAAGGACTACCAAATTTGTTCAAATGAATGACCTTGATGTACCCTCAAGGTCACAGAGGTCAAATGTGTTTAAGTTTTCAATGACTTCTCAATAACCAAGAGGCCCTGGGGATCATAAATGTTATAAGGACAGTGGCATGCTTTGATAACAGACTGAAAAAAATGTTCATTTGAATGACCTTGACCTGCCTTCAAGGTCACACTGGTCAAATGTGTTTAATGCTTATTTTAAAAAGAAAAATATCAACTTTAAGTATACAAAATAGTTGCTGTTATAATAGTGTCACATACATACAAAATGTAAGGAAAATGGAAGCCATCATTGTTAACCTTGAAATAAATACATTTTGTGATTGAACACTTGTTTTTAGATATAACAATAAGTTACTCTACCCAAATTCAACCAAGCACTTGTTTTCTTAGATCACAATGGTACCAAATTGTAATGCCTGCAGATTTTGTGCTGAAGGCATCAGAAGTGGAGTCTTCACTAGGAACAAAGAGATGAGAATTGGTTTAGCCAGATGGGACCATGGTGCTGGCGTCACAACTCAGCCAGTGTTGACAAGTGATGCAGAATCAATAAGAAACTACTTTAAGTACAAACTCAAATTGCAGATGGCAGTTTTTTAAGGAATGCAGTATTGATCAATTGGTACATGGAGTTGATAACCACTTAGCCAAAACTAAATGGTGTCATGTTTCCGTACTGATTTTTTTATTACCAACTTTCAAAGTGAACATTCCATTTAATGCCATGGCAGGTCCAGCATGTCTGCTGTTTCTATGGTAATATTGCTGGTTTCTGACTATCTGTTTCCCCAGTAAGTTCAGTACCTCTCGAAGGGAGGTCAATCGATTAATATGAATATGTATTATAATGAGGGTAGACTCCGATTGAGAAAAAAAAATCTGTAAAAGTTGATTTTTGACAGAAGACACACCTTGAACTTATTTTTAGCAAACACTTACATAGTAAAGTGAATTTAACATCATTTATATAACTTTGAAATAAACATATTGTTTTACCTTGATAGTAGAAAGAATTTAGAAAATCTATTAATATAAAACCCATGACTATTAGAGGATGATATATACACCCTTGATTTTCACTGATTCACAGATAATTACTGAGGATTACATGGACATTGTGGTAACTTTTCTGCACAGGTATGTGATAATGAAAATGACAGATACTTTCACTGCATCTTTATCTACAGAAAATTGTTGACTTCAAAATATAGTCCCAAATAAAAACAAATGTAAACTTTAAGGTTATTAAGCCTCTGATCATCACCTATTGACCGATATTGACACAACTTAAAAAGAATAAATAAAAAATTCATTGACTTTATTGAGTGAGATTGAAAAAAGGTTTTGTTTCAGGTTTCCCACCCACCAGCATCCCCATCTTTTTGTTGCATTCCCAAATGTTTTTAATGCAATTATCCAAGAGTCACTGTTAAATTCAGAACATCCATTCTATATAACCTTAGTAAAAAAAAAATAAAAAAAATAAAAGTAAAATCATCTCTACCTACCTGTACCCTATTTTTTTCAGGAATGACACCTGAAACACACCCATTTTTTTATTTGACTTTACAAGAAACTCCTACAGAATTCTGTAATGTACCTCAAAACAACTGAAGAATAAGATCGATCTGTGCTCCTTGTATTTTGATAAATTCTTTTCTCTGTCACACATTCCTGTAAATTTAGAATGAACTTACTCAGTAATTAATGTTAATGCAGATTTTGAAATTATCAATTATCAATATTGATATAATCATGTTACAACATACCGTGCCTGAGATTTAGGACGGAGCGGGACATCCTCCTCCAGTAAGCTTTGGTCAGATTATGGTACTGCGTGGTATTGCTGGTTTTGAGATTGGGGTTTATCCTTTTGTAACTCATTGTGATCATTGATCAGAGATTAGGTAGTGAAAAACAAACTTGGACGGCCAAGATATTAAACAGATGCAACATATTGCTTAACAGCGTAAACATTTTCTATCGTCACTGGGAAAAACCAATTGTAATGAACCAATTGTAACACCTCCCAATGGAAGACTGATTGTAACACATTTTGTGTTTTAATGTGGCTAAGGGATCAAGAATAAGGAAAAGTTAATTGTATCCAAACTGGGCATATCACTCATCCTTTTATGATAATTTATCTGTTAGTGTGTGTGTGGCCCAATGATTGAATTATTATCTTAGAATTTTTTTTTACGAAGTTTCTTTACTCTATTTAAAAAAAAAACAAAAAAAAACAAAGCACTATTTTGAAGGGTAAACTTTGATATTGGTACTATTGTATTGATTGAAAGACAATCAATACGAGATCTAAATCAATACTGTGATGTCACACAGTCCTCTATAGGAAGCCCTGAGGAAAGGCAGAGGAAACACTCATATTGTGCCTGCTGGGAAAGCCAGAGAAAACAGATATTTTGCCCAACAGGAAAGGTAGAGGAAACACCAATATTTGAATATTTGACCGCTAGGAAAGCAGAGGAAACACAGATATTTAAATTGCTTGCTATGAAAGGCAGATGAAACTCCAATACTTTGTCTGCAAGGAAAGGCAGAGTTAAAAATTATAATTTGCCCGATGGAAAAAGCACATGAAACACAGATATTTTGCCTGCTAGGAAAGGCAGACATCTAGACAGAACGAATCGTCTGTTATCACGTTATACTTCACCTATGTTCTTGAGATCATTCAAATGTTCTTTTTTAGGCCACCTGAGACCCAAGTTTCAGTTGATCTATTGCGATCGCTTTTTGTCCAGCATCTGGTGTGAACAATTATCATTTTCAACTTCTTCTCAGTTCCCTACAGGCCCAGAGACCTGATATTGGGTCTGTAGCATGCTGGGATGAAGTGCTACCTACCAAGTTTGCTCAAATGGATGACCTTGACCTTCATTCAAGGTCACAGGGATCAAATATGCTGAAATCTTTAAACAACTTCTTCTTGATAACCAAAATGCCCAGAGACCCAATATTTAAGGTTTGTAGCATGCTGGGATGAAGAGCTACAAATTGTTGAAATTGATGACATTGACCTTCATTCAAGGTCACAGGGGTTAAGTATGCCATGTCAAAATCTTTAGAAAACTTCTTCTTGATAACCAAAATGCCCAGAGACCCAATATTTAAGGTTTGTAGCATGCTGGGATGAAGAGCTACAAATTGTTGAAATTGATGACATTGACCTTCATTCAAGGTCACAGGGGTTAAGTATGCCATGTCAAAATCTTTAGACAACTTCTTGATAACCAAAGGCCCAGAGACCCAATATTAGGTCTGTAGCATGATGGGATGAAGGGCTACTAAGTTTGTTCAAATGGATGACCTTAGAAAGAAAAAAAATATCCTAACATCACTCTTGGGCTACCATACAATCATTCTGATTTTAAACAAGTAAGTAATGATTGGTAGGTGTCTAAGTTGTTTACAGGTGCTATGTACCATGTGTCAATATCTTCAGATGAAATCTAATCCCTAAACAACCAGGATGATAGCAATGGACTTATACTTAAACAGATCCTCATGCATGTAATTGTGCACCGTTCAAACAATATATTTCCCTTTTAAGCAGGATGACCTTTTATTTTAGGCATATGGAAACAAGCATATTGATAAGGTAGGGAAGTATTTAAGTTAAAGCCTGTGGCTCTCTGTCTGATAATAGTATTATTACAGGATATCCTGATGTTACATGTGATGACAAACTAGAACAATATACTAGCTTGCAGCTAAAGTTGAATAGAAATGCATTATACGATCAAGATACATATATTCAGAATCATAAAAGATAAAAAGGTGTCGGTACTGAGATCAGTAACCAGAACTAATGGCTGATCCAGGGTTTGCACTGGGCATTTCATAAATGGGGTCCTTTTCAGATAAAATGGGGTCCCTGTGAATAATTTGAATGGAGCTTCCAGAAAAATATGGGGTCCTTTCAATTTTCTATGCTTCAAAAGGTTATGGGGATGGCTTCAACATGAACCCTGCTGATCTGTGATACTCTAGCTGTGCTATTCCCCCTGGATGGAAATGAATGAAAAGTAAAAAGAGAGAATTACAAGATTCTAGGGGAGACTGATCTGAAACTTGAATGCACTCATCAGGGTAGTAAAAGTTGTTGATAAACTAGCAAACATGGCTACCACAGCACTATATAGATAATGACATAGTGATGAAGATATTCAGTAGCTGTGAAAAAAATTACAACTGAATTTATGATCATACATTAATTACTCAAGTGAAACAGAAGATTTTTACTGCAATTTGGAGCGAGACTGGGAGTCAAACTTAGGATCTCAGATGTTTTACCCGTACTATAGTACAGCCACTAGGACTCACCAGTGCCACAGCAGTAATTAGCTCAGAGCACTCGAAGGATAGTGTTACTATCAAGGACTACACAGCTTAACCACACTGTCACACTTAGGATCTCAGATGTTTTACCCGTACTATAGTACAGCCACTAGGACTCACCAGTGCCACAGCAGTAATTAGCTCAGAGCACTCGAAGGATAGTGTTACTATCAAGGACTACACAGCTTAACCACACTGTCACACTTAGGATCTCAGATGTTTTACCCATACTATAGTACAGCCACTAGGACTCACCAGTGACACAGCAGTAATTAGCTCAGAACACTCGAAGGATAGTGTTACTATCAAGGACTACACAGCTTAACCACACTGTCACACTTAGGATCTCAGATGTTTTACCCATACTATAGTACAGCCACTAGGACTCACCAGTGACACAGCAGTAATTAGCTCAGAACACTCTAAGGATAGTGTTACTATCAAGGACTACACAGCTTAACCACACTGTCACACTTAGGATCTCAGATGTTTTACCCATACTATAGTACAGCCACTAGGACTCACCAGTGCCACAGCAGTAATTAGCTCAGAACACTCGAAGGATAGTGTTACTATCAAGGACTACACAGCTTAACCACACTGGAATAGTTATGTTACTAATATAGACTGCTACCAGGTCTTAAAGTGTTTTTTTTGTTGCCGAACTAAATTCTAATACTAGATCATCTCCCCCTAGTTTGAAACTTAGAATCAGATATATCATAGGGACCAAATTAAAATGGCCAATTTCATTTATGATTTTAATATTCTAAAGACAGGGGACCAGTCTAACACATACTGCATGCACTAAAATCTAGATTAGTAAATGTTAAATATCAAAAGGACTTTTACTCCCTACACATGATGCTGTAACTTAAACTGAACATTGTATTTTGCAACTGACCGGATGTTCATTCAGGTACAAGTTTATTAGTGACTTGTGGCTTAGTGTTCGTTGAAATTGAAAATGACATATTGTGATAAATGATGCATAAATCTTCATTTTGTATGTACTGATGCAAAACAAAAGATATTTTGAAATATGTACATTCATACTTAGTTGTTAAGACCAAACCACATATTTTATAGACATAAGTGTACAGCTGGAAATGGAATGATTTTACATAGGGGCTGCAGTAGTTGTTTTTATCAATTAATTAAAGCACCTACAGTTTTATATCATACTGTATCAAGTTTGTCTAAAAGAGTAAGTTCATAGGCCTGTATTTGTATTGTGCACAGATGTATATATAAATTATACAGATTTGAAGGCAATCTACTAAAATCAAGCACATGTAATTTTTCCACATTTTTCTTATCTGAAAATATTTTGAGTCTATCAAATTCAGATTTTTTTTTTTTATCAAATTAAATTAATTGAAAATGAAAATAAATTTGTCTGGTCATTATTTTCGTCACAATACCTGTCTATAAACTTTAAAAGGTATGACAATCAATTCAGTTGTAATAATCAATATATATATATATCATATATGAATTGATTTAACAGTTTTGTTGATAAATTGGCACACTATTAGTGGAAAAAAAAAGAAACATAACTGACCTGACGACATGGCTAAGGTGGCATCGATCCTTCGCGATGACTCCTACCAAATGAGGCAACTTTATCCATGAGAACACTTGAGCAAGTAATATCATTCATGCAGATTTGCTTATCAGTTCCCTGCAATTTAAAGTTTAAGTTACATTTCTTTCTTTTGATTTAACAGGTTCTTATGACTTATGATAATGTGTGATAACTTAAATTAAGGACAGAATGTGTTTTATAGGCCATGCATGTTGATTTGACAGTTTCTGGAACACATATTATGACTGCAGCATTGGTAGGGACAGTCTCTGTTTTTCCTCCACATTTTCCTGTATTGTGATAAATGGTTTACAAGCTTACATCATGGGTTTAGGTGGAATCACGTTTTACCTGATAAAGTCACACATGTGCTAAACGTTTATTAAAAGTCAGGGTGTTTTCACCATGATTAATACCTGCCAGTCAAGAGTGAAGATTTACAAAGAATTTCTTTCTGTTTTCGTGTAATTTCTATATATACAAAAATGTAGACAGATTTTAAAAATTGTGAACTATTATATGTCATCCCTTTAAACATAACATAACTTTTAATTGAGGAAGAAAAAACCTATGTAGAAACTCAGGGAACACTGTGATTTTCCATTAGTTTCCTTGATCTGGCTGTATTATTCTATAAAATTGAATTCGGTTGTTTCCGGAAGTATTCGTGCGCATAGCGCATCTGGATGGACATCAGGGGCGGTCTTTCGAGTTTGTTCCGGGAAGTATTCGTGCGCATAGCGCATCTGGGTGGACATCAGGGGCGGTCTTTCGAGTTTGTTGCTCACCACATAACCACATACATTGATTTATTGTTACCTAGATATTTTCTTCTTAAAGATGTTCTGTCATTTTGCTCGAAAATAAAGTAATTATAGTTGTAGGTAATATGCCTGTTAGCAGGGTTATAGGTTTGTTTTTGTTCTGTGCAGGAGGGTGTCCAGGCATTGTTGTTTTATGTTAATAAATGAGCAACGAGTTGTTATCCCATTTATGTGTTTGTTATTCATTTGAATTTAATTACTTTATGTTCGGATGAATGTATTGAGGGAGAGAACATAAACTTTCATATGATAACTTTCATGCAATATATCGTGCCAATAAAAAACTGAATCACATTAATTTTCTTATTTTTGATAAATTGCTACACATTATTATTATTTTTTTTTTTAAAGCAAACATGATTTCTAAATGTTTTTTGGCATGTCCGTTTGACCAATACTTAATTCTCTGTTTGCCTTGCAGAGCAAACCCTATTGTGAAGCTTCACATCCATTTGGTTGTGATTTCCACCCTAAATTTGATGATGTTACAATATTAAAGTTACATTATTAAAAAACTTGTGTAACTGTCCTTGGAAATGTTCTTAGGACATGTCTTATTTTCCGTATGCCTGTGTTCATCACTCCAGAACAGACTTGGCAGAAGTCCCTATTGAGAGAGATTGGAAAACCAATGTTTCACTGTCAACTTCATGCATGCAGTCATGCGTTGTCGGATACCACCAGTGGTAACCTAATACAATTTATATCCATTGCACATTGAAGGGGTGATTGTTCTAATCCATAACCCATCCCGCCATGTCACCAATACAATTAAATCAAATGAATTGAAAAATACGAAATGATTTTAACAGCCTCCACATTAAAATCATGTAGAAATCATGTGGAAATTATGTGCAGCACAATTCATGTGCTTAAGGATCAGTGCTGTTTAGAAGTTGGCAAACTGTGCTAATGGAATAAAACTATTAGGTTTATGTCAATCAAAAACAGCATATATATGGATTAATAAGTTCCTTTCGTCATGAAGAAGTAAATCACAATTTTTATAATATTGATGTTGAAGAATTCTGTCCATTAGTTTCACTCCTCTTGAGGAATTAAATCAATTTTTAGCCCACCATCATCAGATGGTGGGCTATTCAAATCGCCCTGCGTCCGTGGTCCGTGGTCCGTCCGTCCCTCCGTCCGTCCGTCCGTCCGTCCGTCCCTCCGTCCGTAAACAATTCTTGTTATCGCTATTTCTGAGAAAGTACTGAAGGGATCTTTCTCAAATTTCATATGTAGGTTCCCCTTGGTGCCTAGTTATGCATATTGCGTTTTGAGACCAATCGGAAAACAACATGGCCGACAGGCAGCCATCTTGGATTTTGACAATTGAAGTTTGTTATCGCTATTTCTGAGAAAGTACTGAAGGGATCTTTCTCAAATTTCATATGGAGGTTCCTCTTGGTGCCTAGTTATGCATATTGCGTTTTGAGACCAATCGGATAACAACATGGCCGACAGGCAGCCATCTTGGATTTTGACAATTGAAGTTTGTTATCGCTATTTCTGAGAAAGTACTGAAGGGATCTTTCTCAAATTTCATATGCAGGTTTCCCTTGGTGCCTAGTTATGCATATTGCGATTTGAGACCAATCGGAAAACAACATGGCCGACAGGCAGCCATCTTGGATTTTGACAATTGAAGTTTGTTATCGCTATTTCTGAGAAAGTACTGAAGAGATCTTTCTCAAATTTCATATGTAGGTTCCCCTTGGTGCCTAGTTATGCATATTGCGATTTGAGACCAATCGGAAAACAACATGGCCGACAGGCAGCCATCTTGGATTTTGACAATTGAAGTTTGTTATCGCTATTTCTGAGAAAGTACTGAAGGGATCTTTCTCAAATTTCATATGAAGGTACCTCTTGGTGCCTAGTTATGCATATTGCGTTTTGAGACCAATCGGATAACAACATGGCCGACAGGCAGCCATCTTGGATTTTGACAATTGAAGTTTGTTATCGCTATTTCTGAGAAAGTACTGAAGGGATCTTTCTCAAATTTCATATGCAGGTTCCCCTTGGTGCCTAGTTATGCATATTGCGATTTGAGACCAATCGGAAAACAACATGGCCGACAGGCAGCCATCTTGGGTTTTGACAATTGAAGTTTGTTATCACTATTTCTGAGAAAGTACTGAATGGATCTTTCTGAAATTTTATATGTAGGTTTCCCTTGGTGCCTAGTTATGCATATTGGGATTTGAAACCAATCTTAAAACAACATGGCCGACAGGCAGCCATCTTGGATTTTGACAAATGAAGTTTGTTATCACTATTTCTGAGAAAGTACTGAAGGGATCTTTCTCAAATTTCATATGTAAGTTTCCCTTGGTGCCTAGTTATGCATATTGCGTTTTGAGACCAATCTGAAAACAACATGGCCGACAGGCAGCCATCTTGGATTTTGACAATTGAAGTTTGTTATCACTATTTCTGAGAAAGTATTTTAGGGATCTTTCTCAAATTTCATATGTAAGTTTCCCTTGGTGCCTAGTTATGCATATTGCATTTTGAGACCAATCTGAAAATAACATGGCCGACAGGCAGCCGTCTTGGATTTTGACAATTGAAGTTTGTTATCGCTATTTCTGAGAAAGTACTGAAGGGATCTTTCTCAAATTTCATATGGAGGTTCCCCTTGGTGCCTCTTTATGCTTATTGCATTTTGAGATCAATTGGAAAACAATATGGCCGACAGGCAGCCATCTTGGATTTTGACAATTGAAGTTTGTTATCGCTATTTCTGAGAAAGTACTGAAGGGATCTTTCTCAAATTTCATATGGAGGTTCCCCTTGGTGCCTCTTTATGCTGATTGCATTTTGAGATCAATTGGAAAACAATATGGCCGACAGACCGCCATCTTGGATTTTGACAATTGAAGTTTGTTATCTCTATTTCTCAAAGTACTGAATGGATCTTGCTCAAATTTCATAAGTAGGTTCCCCCTGGTCCCTTGTATTGCATTTTTGGACCAGTCTGTCCTCAAAACAACCTGGCAAACAAACAGCCATAATCGTTAAATCTCAAATTTCTTATATAGCTAGGATTCCCTTGTTTGAAAAGTACTGGAGGGATGTCTCAATTTGCACAGATTAGTAAAATGAAGGGAAAAGTAGATAAAAGATCAATCTGACATGGAACTTATGAAGATCATTCAATGGTGGGCGCCAAGATCCCTCTGGGATCTCTTGTTGTTTTATAAGATTTATGTTGAGAGCATTCAACCCTACTTACAGACACATACCACAGTGTTTTACAGAACATGTAAACAGTCTATTTCATTTGATATGGGTTTCTGATTTCTTTCCTGCTCATTTCACAATTAATCAGTTCCTGTTATTGACATAGTTTTTCAACTTTCAGTTTTGATCAGTTCTGTATTTATCAAGCAGAGGTTATTTTGTTTTCTTGCTAAAATGAGGATTAAAAAACATAAGATTTTGATATTGATAGATATTATCTTCTGATATCTGGACCAAATCTTCACGAATGACTTATTTCAGAGATCAAAATCTTAAGCCAATTGGCTGATTTCAGCCTTTTTAGGTCCCAAAAAATAGCTTATTCCATGTATAATTTCCACTGAAGAAATAAATTTCAACCATTCTTAAGATTTTCCTTTTTGATCTGTATTATTTGTATTTTTGTTCAATTAGAGACACTGTTTTCTAGTTTGGCTAATTACTCGTTTAATACCAATTACTGTACCAAAAAAACAGCTGGCATGGTTTACAACTGTTCAAAAATATTCAAGTGATGTTTATTGATATAGTCATCTGGGATATCTTTATGACTAAATATTTTACTGTTTCCGCAACCCTGGGTATTCTATAAGGTATAATCTGTTTCATAAAACTTCAGAATAACGAATCTTAAAAAGGGCGCCCCAACTGTCAATTACCCGCGTCCTGCAGCCTTATTAGGTGATATACGGTACCTTGCCCTGCAGGCAGGGCATAAGAATTGCACCTACTGCCCCTGATTGCATGATTGTAAGTGGTGACTTAATTTAGGACTTCATCTTTTCTCTTCTTTCTCAACAGATTTTGTCTTCCTAATGTCTCCCTTGGCAATGCCTCACATTTGGCCTTTAGTTTAGCGTTTCACCCCTGTGAGGAAGGCTTTGGGTTCTGTCCCCGGCTGAGACATCCTTGAGTCTTTAAAAATGGTAGTTGCTACTCTTGCTTAGCGCTCATTATTGGAGTGGGACGACTGGTTTGCCCGTTGTCAGTATAATGTGACTGGATGGGGTGTCCTGCTGGGTGTCTTCTGCAGAGTGCTTCATTGAGGTAGCACTACTATAAAATCAGCAAAAGTTCTGGACTCTCACTTATCTTTTGATAGGATATTAAACAATAATAACCAAACCAAACCATTAGACTTGAAGTTTTCTCTGCCTCAAAGTCCATATAATGAGTGCAAATAACTAGGGGTACAACATCAGAGTCGAAAACCAATATTTATCTTTGCCAGCCCTCAGAGGTGTCGACAAGGGCATTTGTAGGCAGGTTTTTTTTCTCTTAGGCCCAGGCTATATTAATGTAACGACACCATTATGCATAAATTTGGAGTCCTGTTATGCATCTAGTAAGCCACATGCATCCAATAGCGTATCAGAGGTAAAGTTTGTGTGCAGTGTTTGGTGACCTTTTCTCCATGGGGTAACTGATCTGTTATAAAAAAGACGAACTTACTTATATATATATATACAATTTAAAATGATTTAGGTCATAAATCAGTTAAGCTGATTGCTGAGATTGCCAACATTATTTTCTTATTTTTGAAGTGTTTTTAAATGTGTTATGCTAAATGTACAAAGTATGTGAATATAGGGAATGGGATCTTTAGAAGTTTGTTTTCAATTCCAGATAAACAGGTCATGGTTTTGAATATTGTTGTCTCTAATTAATATAGAATTGAAACTATCAAGATTGCTAAGCATACAGTTCAAACATTACAGGTTAAGTTAATTTACAATTTCTTTTTACAAAGATTATAATGACAGCTGTTGGTTGTTTTTTCTCTTGATATTTTTTAGTTACTTTATTTGAAAAATCCCTCCACTTTTCTGTGCAAGGCTTGGAAAGAAAATGGTTGAAAGGAAATACAGTACAGTAAATATTACAGTGGGAACCTCAGATTTAGTTTGTTCACCTTCATATTCCCACACAGAGGGAACCTCGGTAAATTAATGGACAATCTTAATGCAATTTCCACAGTAGTTGTAGTGGAACTGGACTGGGGCTGAACACTGGTGGCCAAGTAGCAATGGTTAGATTGTCCATCTAGAGTTCAGAGGTCCCAAGTTTGAGTTTGATATGGTTTTTAAGTTTTTCCTCCCCTGTTACAAATGCATTGGGTTATTAAATCAGTTGTCCTTAGGGTTACTTTGACTCTTAAGTGATATAGTGGGACTGGACTGGGTCGATCATCAGTGACCAGGTAGCTCAATTGGTAGAGCATCCGGCTAGTTTTCGGAGGTCCCGGGTTCGAAACTCCGTCTGGTCGCTACATTTTCTCCTCTCCTGTTACAATGATAAGTTGAAATTTAAAATGGACTGGAACATGGGGGTGCGAGTTTAATTTCAAACTTGTAAATATGTTAAAAAGCCTCTTGTCCCAAACATCCAGGTCTTGCTTCCACGATGATACAGTATGTAGTGTGTATCCTAGAGTTCCACATTGATGAGACATCAATACATGTGTTAGTGTTATGTGTATTATTACTCAGAACTGGTGTTCCTATATCACTTATAGTGTACAATCACTGCTACTCAGAAGTGGGGTTGTAATCCATCATCACACAATCTCTCATCAATAGCCCTAACCCAAACTGGCCATTTGATCCCCAGAGATTAAATTGTTACCAGTCATGATAAAGCTGGTATAGTGAGTCTGTGTAATGGGTCTATTATAGGGGTTGGTTGAAGAGGGGCACCTGTCAGATAGGGGGCCACACTTCACACCAACAGGACCCTGTAAGGGTGTGATGTAGTCTCTGCTCCCTTATCTGATAGGGACCTAGACAAACACCTCAATATGATACATTGTTTGTAGTATGGGCAGTGAGCCTTTCCAGATAGGCACTGCCACAGTACACTGTACAGCCCTTTATGTTGCCAAAATATACCTCCAATAACTCCTGATATTAGGCAGACAGCTTCCCTATATCACATATGGTTATCAAACAAGACAGTTTTACTCCCTGTGCCCAGTAGCAGACAAAACTTCCTGTGCCCAGTAGCAGACAAGACCATCCTTGGTTCTACTCAGTAGCCTTGCATGGTAAAAGCCTTCTTATTAACTCAGTACCTAAGTGTTCAAACTAAAACTACACAAAAGATATGCTTCATTTCTGTAAATCACACACTCAAACTAGACAAAACCCTTCAGTACATTCAAAAGAAATCCATCATCATGGAAGTTCTATCATAGAATACAACAATTCCTTTCTATAAATAGAGCCACTAAAGTCTCCTTGGTAAAAACAGTGACACTAGACAGTCCCCTCCCTATAAACAGTGACACTAGACAGTCCCCTCCCTATACTAACAGTGACACTAGACAGTCCCCTCCCTATACTAACAGTGACACTAGACAGTCCCCTCCCTATACTAACAGTGACACTAGACAGTCCCCTCCCTATAAACAGTGACACTAGACAGTCCCCTCCCTATACTAACAGTGACACTAGACAGTCCCCTCCCTATACTAACAGTGACACTAGACAGTCCCCTCCCTATACTAACAGTGACACTAGACAGTCCCCTCCCTATACTAACAGTGACACTAGACAGTCCCCTCCCTATACTAACAGTGACACTAGACAGTCCCCTCCCTATAAACAGTGACACTAGACAGTACCCTCCCTATAATCAGTGACACTAGACAGTCCCCTCCCTATAAACAGTCACACTAGACAGTCACATCCCTATAAACAGTGACACTAGACAGTCCCCACCCTATAAACAATCACACTAGACAGTCCCCTCCCTATAAACAGTGACACTAGACAGTCCCCTCCCTATAAACAGTCACACTAGACAGTCCCCACCCTATAAACAGTGACACTAGACAGTCCCCACCCTATATACAGTGACACTAGACAGTCCCCTCCCTATATACAGTGACACTAGACAGTCCCCTCCCTATAAACAGTGACACTAGACAGTCCCCACCCTATATACAGTGACACTAGACAGTCCCCTCCCTATATACAGTCACACTAGACAGTCCCCACCCTATAAACAGTCACACTAGACAGTCCCCTCCCTATATACAGTGACACTAGACAGTCCCCTCCCTATAAACAGTGACACTAGACAGTCCCCACCCTATAAACAATCACACTAGACAGTCCCCTCCCTATAAACAGTGACACTAGACAGTCCCCACCCTATAAACAGTGACACTAGACAGTCCCCTCCCTATAAACAGTGACACTAGACAGTCACCTCCCTATACTAACAGTGACACTAGACAGTCCCCACCCTATACTAACAGTGACACTAGACAGTCCCCTCCCTATACTAACAGTGACACTAGACAGTCCCCTCCCTATACTAACAGTGACACTAGACAGTCCCCTCCCTATACTAACAGTGACACTAGATAGTCCCCTCCCTATACTAACAGTGACACTAGACAGTCCCCTCCCTATAAACAGTGACACTAGACAGTCCCCTCCCTATAATCAGTGACACTAGACAGTCCCCTCCCTATAAACAGTCACACTAGACAGTCACATCCCTATAAACAGTGACACTAGACAGTCCCCACCCTATAAACAATCACACTAGACAGTCCCCTCCCTATAAACAGTGACACTAGACAGTCCCCTCCCTATAAACAGTGACACTAGACAGTCCCCACCCTATAAACAGTGACACTAGACAGTCCCCACCCTATATACAGTGACACTAGACAGTCCCCTCCCTATAAACAGTGACACTAGACAGTCCCCACCCTATATACAGTGACACTAGACAGTCCCCTCCCTATATACAGTCACACTAGACAGTCCCCACCCTATAAACAGTCACACTAGACAGTCCCCTCCCTATATACAGTGACACTAGACAGTCCCCTCCCTATAAACAGTGACACTAGACAGTCCCCACCCTATAAACAATCACACTAGACAGTCCCCTCCCTATAAACAGTGACACTAGACAGTCCCCACCCTATAAACAGTGACACTAGACAGTCCCCTCCCTATAAACAGTGACACTAGACAGTCCCCTCCCTATAAACAATCACACTAGACAGTCCCCTCCCTATAAACAGTGACACTAGACAGTCACCTCCCTATAAACAGTGACACTAGACAGTCCCCTCCCTATAAACAGTGACACTAGACAGTCCCAACCCTATAAACAGTGACACTAGACAGTCCCTACCCTATAAACAATCACACTAGACAGTCCCCTCCCTATAAACAGTGACACTAGACAGTCCCCACCCTATAAACAGTGACACTAGACAGTCCCCTCCCTATAAACAGTGACACTAGACAGTCCCCTCCCTATAAACAGTGACACTAGACAGTCCCCTCCCTATAAACAGTGACACTAGACAGTCCCCTCCCTATAAACAGTGACACTAGACTGTCCCCTCCCTATAAACAGTCACACTAGACAGTCCCCTCCCTATAAACAGTGACACTAGACAGTCCCCTCCCTATAAACAGTCACACTAGACAGTCCCCTCCCTATAAACAGTAATAAACAGTGACACTAGACAGTCCCCTCCCTATAAACAGTGATACTAGACTGCCCCCTCCCTATAAACAGTGACACTAGACAGTCATCTCCCTATAAACAGTGACACTAGACAGTCCCCTACCTATAATCAGTGACACTAGACAGTCACCTCCCTATAAACAGTGACACTAGATAGTCCCCTCCCTATAAACCTATATACAGTGACACTAGACAGTCCCCACCCTATAAACAGTGACACTAGACAGTCCCCTCCCTATAAACAGTGACACTAGACAGTCCCCTCCCTATAAACAGTGACACTAGACTGTCCCCTCCCTATAAACAGTCACATTAGACAGTCCCCTACCTATAAACAGTCACACTAGACAGTCCCCTCCCTATAAACAATCACACTAGACAGTCCCCTCCCTATAAACAGTGACACTAGACAGTCCCCTCCCTATAAACAGTGATACTAGACTGCCCCCTCCCTATAAACAGTGACACTAGACAGTCCCCTCCCTATAAACAGTGACACTAGACAGTCCCCTCCCTATAAACAGTGACACTAGACAGTCCCCTCCCTATAAACATTGACACTAGACAGTCCCCTCCCTATAAACAGTGACACTAGACAGTCCCCACCCTATAAATAGTAACACTAGACAGTACCCTCCCTATAAACAGTAACACTAGACAGTCCCCTACCTATAAACAGTCACACTAGACAGTCCCCTCCCTATAAACAGTGACACTAGACAGTACCCTCCCTATAATCAGTGACACTAGACAGTCCCCTCCCTATAAACAGTCACACTAGACAGTCACATCCCTATAAACAGTGACACTAGACAGTCCCCACCCTATAAACAATCACACTAGACAGTCCCCTCCCTATAAACAGTGACACTAGACAGTCCCCTCCCTATAAACAGTCACACTAGACAGTCCCCACCCTATAAACAGTGACACTAGACAGTCCCCACCCTATATACAGTGACACTAGACAGTCCCCTCCCTATATACAGTGACACTAGACAGTCCCCTCCCTATAAACAGTGACACTAGACAGTCCCCACCCTATATACAGTGACACTAGACAGTCCCCTCCCTATATACAGTCACACTAGACAGTCCCCACCCTATAAACAGTCACACTAGACAGTCCCCTCCCTATATACAGTGACACTAGACAGTCCCCTCCCTATAAACAGTGACACTAGACAGTCCCCACCCTATAAACAATCACACTAGACAGTCCCCTCCCTATAAACAGTGACACTAGACAGTCCCCACCCTATAAACAGTGACACTAGACAGTCCCCTCCCTATAAACAGTGACACTAGACAGTCACCTCCCTATACTAACAGTGACACTAGACAGTCCCCACCCTATACTAACAGTGACACTAGACAGTCCCCTCCCTATACTAACAGTGACACTAGACAGTCCCCTCCCTATACTAACAGTGACACTAGACAGTCCCCTCCCTATACTAACAGTGACACTAGATAGTCCCCTCCCTATACTAACAGTGACACTAGACAGTCCCCTCCCTATAAACAGTGACACTAGACAGTCCCCTCCCTATAATCAGTGACACTAGACAGTCCCCTCCCTATAAACAGTCACACTAGACAGTCACATCCCTATAAACAGTGACACTAGACAGTCCCCACCCTATAAACAATCACACTAGACAGTCCCCTCCCTATAAACAGTGACACTAGACAGTCCCCTCCCTATAAACAGTGACACTAGACAGTCCCCACCCTATAAACAGTGACACTAGACAGTCCCCACCCTATATACAGTGACACTAGACAGTCCCCTCCCTATAAACAGTGACACTAGACAGTCCCCACCCTATATACAGTGACACTAGACAGTCCCCTCCCTATATACAGTCACACTAGACAGTCCCCACCCTATAAACAGTCACACTAGACAGTCCCCTCCCTATATACAGTGACACTAGACAGTCCCCTCCCTATAAACAGTGACACTAGACAGTCCCCACCCTATAAACAATCACACTAGACAGTCCCCTCCCTATAAACAGTGACACTAGACAGTCCCCACCCTATAAACAGTGACACTAGACAGTCCCCTCCCTATAAACAGTGACACTAGACAGTCCCCTCCCTATAAACAATCACACTAGACAGTCCCCTCCCTATAAACAGTGACACTAGACAGTCCCCTCCCTATAAACAGTGACACTAGACAGTCCCCTCCCTATAAACAGTGACACTAGACAGTCCCAACCCTATAAACAGTGACACTAGACAGTCCCTACCCTATAAACAATCACACTAGACAGTCCCCTCCCTATAAACAGTGACACTAGACAGTCCCCACCCTATAAACAGTGACACTAGACAGTCCCCTCCCTATAAACAGTGACACTAGACAGTCCCCTCCCTATAAACAGTGACACTAGACAGTCCCCTCCCTATAAACAGTGACACTAGACAGTCCCCTCCCTATAAACAGTGACACTAGACTGTCCCCTCCCTATAAACAGTCACACTAGACAGTCCCCTCCCTATAAACAGTGACACTAGACAGTCCCCTCCCTATAAACAGTCACACTAGACAGTCCCCTCCCTATAAACAGTAATAAACAGTGACACTAGACAGTCCCCTCCCTATAAACAGTGATACTAGACTGCCCCCTCCCTATAAACAGTGACACTAGACAGTCATCTCCCTATAAACAGTGACACTAGACAGTCCCCTACCTATAATCAGTGACACTAGACAGTCACCTCCCTATAAACAGTGACACTAGATAGTCCCCTCCCTATAAACCTATATACAGTGACACTAGACAGTCCCCACCCTATAAACAGTGACACTAGACAGTCCCCTCCCTATAAACAGTGACACTAGACAGTCCCCTCCCTATAAACAGTGACACTAGACTGTCCCCTCCCTATAAACAGTCACATTAGACAGTCCCCTACCTATAAACAGTCACACTAGACAGTCCCCTCCCTATAAACAATCACACTAGACAGTCCCCTCCCTATAAACAGTGACACTAGACAGTCCCCTCCCTATAAACAGTGATACTAGACTGCCCCCTCCCTATAAACAGTGACACTAGACAGTCCCCTCCCTATAAACAGTGACACTAGACAGTCCCCTCCCTATAAACAGTGACACTAGACAGTCCCCTCCCTATAAACATTGACACTAGACAGTCCCCTCCCTATAAACAGTGACACTAGACAGTCCCCACCCTATAAATAGTAACACTAGACAGTACCCTCCCTATAAACAGTAACACTAGACAGTCCCCTACCTATAAACAGTCACACTAGACAGTCCCCTCCCTATAAACAGTCACACTAGACAGTCCCCTCCCTATAAACAGTCACACTAGACAGTCCCCACCCTATAAACAGTGACACTAGACAGTCCCCTCCCTATAAACAGTCACACTAGACAGTCCCCTCCCTATAAACAGTGACACTAGACAGTCCCCTCCCTATAAACAGTGACACTAGACAGTCCCCACCCTATAAACAGTGACACTAGACAGTCCCCACCCTATATACAGTGACACTAGACAGTCCCCTCCCTATAAACAGTCACACTAGACAGTCCACTCCCTATAAACAGTGACACTAGACAGTCCCCTCCCTATAAACAGTGACACTAGACAGTCCCCTCCCTATAAACAGTGACACTAGACAGTCCCCTCCCTATAAACAGTGACACTAGACAGTCCCCTCCCTATAAACAGTGACACTAGACAGTCCCCTCCCTATAAACAGTGACACTAGACAGTCCCCACCCTATAAACAGTCACACTAGACAGTTCCCTCCCTATAAACAGTCACACTAGACAGTCCCCTCTCTATAAACAGTGACCCTAGACAGTTCCCACCCTATATACAGTGACACTAGACAGTCCCCTCCCTATAAACAGTGACACTAGACAGTCACCTCCCTATAAACAGTGACACTAGACAGTCCCCTCCCTATAAACAATCACACTAGACAGTCCCCTCCCTATAAACAGTCACACTAGACAGTCCCCTCCCTATAAACAGTCACACTAGACAGTCCCCTCTCTATAAACAGTGACACTAGACAGTCACCTCCCTATAAACAGTGACACTAGACAGTCACCTTCCTATAAACAGTGACACTAGACAGTCCCCTCCCTATAAACAGTGACACTAGACAGTCCCCTCCCTATAAACAGTCACACTAGACAGTCCACTCCCTATAAACAGTCACACCAGACAGTCCCCACCCTATAAACAGTCACACTAGACAGTCCCCTCCCTATATACAGTGACACTAGACAGTCCCCTCCCTATAAACAGTGACACTAGACAGTCCCCACCCTATAAACAGTCACACTAGACAGTCCCCACCCTATAAACAGTCACACTAGACAGTCCCTACCCTATATACAGTCACACTAGACAGTCCCCACCCTATAAACAGTGACACTAGACAGTCCCCACCCTATAAACAGTCACACTAGACAGTCCCCACCCTATAAACAGTCACACTAGACAGTCCCTACCCTATATACAGTCACACTAGACAGTCCCCTCCCTATAAACAGTCACACTAGACAGTCCCCTCCCTATAAACAGTCACACTAGACAGTCCCCTCCCTATAAACAGTGACACTAGACAGTCCCCACCCTATAAACAGTCACACTAGACAGTCCCCTTCTGTAGACAATCTATTCCCCTCCTTTGGTAGACTAGCTCCATTTGATAAGAAACTTAAGTCAACTTGGCTAATAGCCACAGTACACATTTGTTTTCCTCTTTGATGGAAGCTAATTATGTGTACATTCACATGTAAATTGAAAATGTTGTGATACCAGGATCCCTAGCATATAAATTGCCTTGAGATATCTTCATAGTTGTCATAACTTTATTTCCAGACATGGTCTAAATGTAGAGCCAGGAATTCTTTGGTGCCTGGTAGCCTCTGAAGCGCTGTGTTAATAATGACACCAGTGATGCTTGTGGTTGTTGTCTAGCTGGCCAGGTGTACCAGAGATACTATGTTCCTGAAATCCTCTATAGCTGTTGATGGCATCACCTTATTTCAGTTCCTCTGATTAGTTCCACTACACAATTACATTGTATTAGATATAATATAATGCTTGTGTTCCCCTTTCTCTGTATTTAATTTGTGATCTATTTCAGCCATGAGGTTTTTGGGTTTGTTTGTGAGACTAGAACATTTTATAACACTTACCCTGGTGTGCTGATTGTTCAGGATGCTCTGCTGTTGAATACTTAATGTCAGCAACTGCTTTCAAACTTGTTTTGAGCCATAACACAAATGTAGAGATAATATTTATCCTGGTGTAACTCTTTCATTGAAATGCAATTTGCCCATTTTCTATCCTCAAAATCTTCTCATTTGCTGTTAACATTTTAGACTATAACCAGCTTCAGTATACTTTATCAAATTAAATTTGGAACTGCAAACTGAAATACAAATTTTGAAAGTCATTAATTTTTGCAATAGAATTCATGTCATGGGCTTCTATAATTTATAGATAAATAATTACACTGATAAATAGGTAATAGCGATATTGACTTTTACTGCCAATTTCAAAATATGTTGGTTAAGATTAAACGTGAAATTTCATTATAGATTTAATTTAACCATCACAGTATTGATTGCTGCCTCAGGCATTTCTCTGTGAGATGGTAAGGGTAATCATGGATGCTGCTCTTGTGCTCTAACTGAAAATGAAAAAAATAATTAATAATAATAAATATCTGAAGTTGATAAAGAAGGTTTTAGTATTGATGGTGGTGTACAATTTGGAATATTAAGTATTTATTGTGCCCTTAGTTGATACTAGTATATAATTATGACACTCAACCTAAGTTTAAGCTGTCATAATGATTTTTATTTTCTATCAACCTTCAATGTAATTTGAACATGAAATGAATAAGATTTAATTAAACCATCTAGCTGGCAGCAGTTTCATTTTCACCTTACCCTGAGTTAAGTTCTGTTCTTATATTTTTACCAGTAAAAATTTTATTACATTTTCAGTTGTGCATCAGTTGTCGATTGGTTTTCATCCAATCAGGTGTTATTCTATGTAACATTGAAGTGCAATCTGCGACAATGATAAAACACTGTAGTTCACACTCGTACGAGTGTTCTGTGATGCCATGATGTCATGATAATTTAGCAAATCAGAATTTCATCCACATTCCATCAATTTGCAATGTGATGTTTGATCAAAGATGTGGTATTTATGACATTGTGGTGAATATTATGGAATAAGATACAGTTTAAGTGGTATGGAAACTATACAGAAATGTAATAAAACAATCATGACACTTTGCTCCTATGATTATGATGATTTACCTAGCTCAGGTAACCAATTCTACCTCTGCCTCGGATATTGGTCATCTTTGCTCCATAAATCATCATATTGTTGTGAATGTACGTAACGAGCCAACTTTTTTAAGAGAAGGTGTTTATGTCACCTCGTCCCGAAGTTGATGTCCTGCGTGACCACAATCGGCGTAGTCTACACTAAGCTCGTATTAGAACGTATTTTACGCACCCATACTTGTGTGATCATAGATTACACTTGCCATTGTCTGCAATATAGATATTGAGTATATAACATTGTATATTTGGTCATCTTACATAATTATATCAATAGAAACAAAGTGTCATAGTTTTATAACATCTTCACCGCTGATATCATCTCTGTGATGAATTTGTTTGTTTTTACCAATCAGAATGGCTCTTTCGATTCACTGCTTTGAAATCTGTTAATTTTTCGGTTCAGATCCAAATGGATTGGTGATAATTGAAGGTACAGTGGAACCTCTATATACCGAACATGCATGGGACATGACTATTTGTTCGGTTTATAGAGGGTTCGGTTTGGAGAAGTTGATCGAAAAATGACCGGTCAAATTCCGGATATAATTGGTTGGACGATGTTTTATTAGAATGCACCCGATTACAAAACGGCACGTACATACTTAGACAATTTGGATTGTCTGAATAATATGCATATTATGAAAGTTAATCAATGTTTATATTGCAGAATATATAAGAAAGGCAAATTACTATAACAATAGTTTTAAACAGTATTTTCACATGTACAACTACACTTTACGATCGGCCTACATTTTGTTACATCCGGTGAAGCTTCGTCATGTGGTCCGATACGGAATATTTTACACATCAAATAATATTAAAGGGTGTGAAGATATTTTGTTTCAATATCAATTACAATTGATCAGATGATACTGGTCGTATTTCCGACATCGCTGTTGTCTAAAAAAAACATCACGGGCTTCTTTACGAAAACAACCCCTTTTGGGCCTCATTTAAATTAAATGCGAAACTCATTTAAATTAAATGCGAAACTAAGGCTTCTAGCTCTACTTGCATTGAGAAGATAAACCCACCGACGCGCTTCAATGAAGTGTGGCATTGTTTCATAATTGTCGTGTTGATTATACACTAGGCCTTCCGTCATAATGCCCCCTTGGAGTATATATTGGATACCTGTACAAAACACCTACGTAGGTCCCGGGGCAATAAGGCTTCACACAATACCCGTCACAGTTGTTGTTTCACGGTTGACTGGCCTGACCTCGTGTCATAATCGCTCAGGTAAGGCCGGTTTTCAGAAGTAATTTTTGGTATA
Organism: Pecten maximus; assembly: GCF_902652985.1. Lineage (NCBI taxonomy): Eukaryota > Metazoa > Mollusca > Bivalvia > Pectinida > Pectinidae > Pecten > Pecten maximus. Next base: position 25,420,842 of record NC_047020.1, on the reverse strand, counting down.
TTTTAACAGGAACCGGACACAAAATCAGTCCGGTGTTCGGAATTCAGAGGGATCGGTATTTGGAAGTTTTTTAATACTATAATAAAGAAGGACCAATTCCGTACAATGACAATTCGTTCGGTATTCAGAGGTGTTCGGTTTTTAGAAGGTTCGGTTTTCGGAAGTTGCACTGTATAACATTTAGTTGTTTCTACACGGCTGCAATATACGTTGTGTGGTTGTTGATTAATTATGCATTTGACAACAGTTATATCAACAAAAATTTTCCAGGTAAGATCAGAAAATGATGGAATTTCATTGTGTAATATATAATTATATGTTATATTCAACGGAAGACCTTTCTAAATAGCCTCTGTATTATTTTCACTCCTTATAATTGGAATAACAGTGTGCAGGGAAAAATCACAAAAATGAAAATGCTTATAGTTGAATTATTTTGAAAAATTTGATTATAAGCAACTCTGGGATAATGAAGTAAAATTATCAGGTTAGATGAAAAGTTCAGACCAGAGACTGGTTTGTGGAAAGATACTGACATTTTTTTTCTGGAATAGCAAGATAAAAATCTACATGTACCAATAAACAGTTCAATAAGGTGTTTAAAGCGAGAGACTAAAGTGAGAATCTTTCCTCACCATTATCTTTATTGATTAATGTACCACAGTAGCCTAACACATGTAAATAATTGATCAACTTCGTTATTGTTTTATAAGATACTACAGCTAATTGAGAAACACATGAAAACCATAGGTAATATGATAGTGTAAATATGCCTATAGGAACGCATATCTGTAAGCATGTTGACAAGTAAACAAAGAAGATTAACGCAAATCACAAAAACTTTTTTTTCATTCATATTAGATGTTTGGAGTATTGACTTTTTTTGAGGATGTATGGTAAATATGAAATTCTTGAAATTTGATTTTGTTTTGAATATTGACTTTTCAGTAATTCTTTCGATTGCTGATGATGTTAGGTTAGTGAGGTGTTACGGTACACCACATACCTATGTCATTTGTGTGGGTTTTTTTGCCAGTATACACTACACTGTATACCCAAAATAGATCTCAGTCTCCTCTATAATAAATGTACATAGATTTGGCCTGTGAAAGGAGGTGCATGTTTTGTCTTTTTGCCATGAAAGATTGCAGCATTGCAAGATAATGTTTTTCCTTACAACAGCAGTAGTTCTTGGTCACTGTCCAACATTTTCAAGTTTGGAATCTTAGACTGAGAAGTGTGAAGTAAGTGTGTATGTATGTGTGCTAAGAGATCAGGTACCATGGGACATAAAGTGCAGAAACTTGCACCGGTGTAAGTTAGCATGTGTACAAGTGGCACTGAAAGGAGCATCACCAGCACAGCAACTATACACTGTCTGTTTGGGTTTGTTTGAAGATCAGACATTATATAGGCAGTGGTAGGGAGCTACCATCACATGGATAAGTTTATGATTATTTCTCCCGTCACCTTAACCTTTGAACTCGCTTTGGTACATTCCGAAAAGATTCTTGAGATCATTAAAGAACCCAAAACAACATGTTGATGGAAGAAGATGGGAAGATGAGGTGTATGGAACACTTCATATTACACCCTAGCCATACAGATAGTTTGGCAGTGTCAGTGTATCGGGCAAATGTAGGTGGCATTTATAACGCAGAGCCATATCATCATAACTTTATTAAGTACAGAGAGGTCTCTTTTTAATAAATAACTGACTGATATCAGTTGACAAGTTTATGGTGAATCTCATAACCATTAGCACTTCACCCCTAGGTCTTGCCCCAAATTAAAGGAAACACCCTCCTGCCAAAGTTTGGGGAACACTGACTGCACTACTCAAATTTATAACCACAACAAAAACCAAATCTGATAAATTAATACAGTTCACTTAGATTTAATAATATAAGAGGCCTTTTGTCTAAAGCTTTTAATTTCAAAACCAAATTGGTCATAGATAGTATTCCTCACACAAACATGACTGTATAGATGGAGCTGTTTACTTTATGACATGTTTATATGTACTCAATATTTAGTAAGATAATAGCAAATTATCTTTCAAAGAAATCTAAATTACAAGAGTTGGAGTTTTAATGCCAATTTGTTCCTGATCTCTGAGCTCTTAGTGGAATATAATCTAAATGGAAAAATCGTGTTTTGAGATTTATCGGCTTCTCTGGCCCAGCTACTCCGAAGTTGCCAGCACCAACCCTGGGAATGAGATATATAGACAGTACAGGTGGAATCACTATCCTTGAGATTTGTTCTTGTTGTAGACCTAAATAATACATTGTACTAGAATACACATTAACAGTTCCATGATGTGGAAATAAACTCTACAGAAATATATGGTTACAGCAGATTGTACATGCTGTACAAAGTAATATACTGGATCCTTGATTTATAGCCCCAGACAGCAGTGTATAGTCTGGTAATATTGGTAGTGGCTGCTGCATAACTTAGCTGGACTTTTTACCAGCTCTCACCTAATCCATCACTCCATCTACCTAACTGACTTGGTGTCCCTGACCCTGTCTCTTCCTCCGATTGTCCCACCTCTAAAATCCACCTTCGCTCCTTTTTTCCTTTCCCAACTTTGTTTTTCTTCCCATAATTCCATACACAGTCACAATTTCTCACAATACGCCCTACTCTATTTTTCACAGTATTCCATGCATTATTTCTCACAATATTCCATATACCTTTTCTCACAATATTCCATGCACTATTTCTCGAAATATTGCATACATAATTTCTCACAATATTCCATATACCTTTTTCCACAATATTCTATACACATTTTCTCACAATATTCCATACACTATTTCTCACAATATTCCATACACTATTTCTCACAATATTCCATACACTAATTCTCACAATATTCCATACACCTTTTCTCACAATATTCTATACACATACACATTTTTTCATAATATTCTATACACTATTTCTCCCAATATTGCATACATATTTTCTCCCAATATTGCATACATAATTTCTCCCAATATTCCATATATTATTTCTTGCAATATTCCATACACGATTTCTCACAATATAGCTTTTTCTCACAATATTCCATACTCATTTTCTCACAATATTCCATGCATAAATTTTCTCACAATATTCCATACACTATATCCCATTATTATATAATTCCATTCCATTTAAAATATATTTGTTCCAGTCTTTCCCTGCTGTTACTGTCCTTTTCCTTCCTAATTTACTGATCTCCTCTGTAAGATATCACCAGTGTATCATAGCCCCTTAACCTTCATCATGCTTTCCATATCTTCCAGATTGTCTAAGCTCTTATAACCTGGATTAACGGCCCTAGATTTTGACAAAAATTATCTATTGAATGTTGATCGTTATACTAATTGTCATTTAAAAAATCCAATAACAGATAGAGCAGCTCGATGTCATTTTGTCAAAAGGAGGTCTAGATCAGTGTACTCTTTTGAGTATGATAGAAGTTATATAATACAACCAACATGATATTCCATGAAAATAACCTACTTAGGGTTCCCTATAGATGACGTCAAGAGTCATGTGGTTTCTGCTTAAAGTTACTTTGGTTCTGAGTTACGACGGTTTTTTTCACCTCGAGTGTTTTATTTGTGCTTGGATTTATTTGTTTCATTTTTGGATATTCTCAATTTGATCTCTTCAAGAACTGACATTTCATTTTATGTTCCCCCAGTGTAGTCATCGAAATGCCATGCTCTTGAATATCATATTGGTTGTGTTATATAACTTCTATCACATTAACATTTCCAGCCTGAAGAAAATGTTCCAGAATACTTTTTTTGAGATTTGATAACTTGAACATGAGTAATATCCTCTGGGTATATTGAAAAGTTTTATACCTCTGTTGCCCACTTTATTTCCTCCAATCATGCTGCCCTAGCTTTCCTTGCTTGCTTTCATTTTGCCAGTACCTACCTGTTTCCTGTTTTTCTTCCAAACATTCTTTGGACTCTGGCTGCTGCATGCCCTAAGGTTTTTCTACTAGATTATCTCCCCTTAGTTTGAAACTTATCCAGATTTAAATATTGAAGTATTGATCATCTAGCAGAGAGATTTGATCAGGAGACATGGGCCAGTCTACTGACCAGCTGCCCATCTTATTTGTTTTTACTCCACCACCCCAATAGCCCCCCCCCCCCCCCCGACCAGCTGCCCATCTTATTTGTTTTTACTCCACCATCCCAAATAACCCCCTCCCCCTTCCTCCTCCTTTCTGCTTCCCTGTGGTTTGACTCCACCACCCCAATAGCCCCCCCCCCCCTCCACCTTCCCCCTCCTTTCTGCTTCTGCTTCCCTGTGGTTTGACTCCACCACCCCAATAGCCCCCCCCCCCCCCCCCCCTACTGACCAGCTGCCCATCTTATTTGTTTTTACTCCACCACCCCAATAGCCCCTCCCCCTTTCCCTCCTTTCTGCTTCCCTGTGGTTTGACTCCACCACCCCAATAGCCCCCCCCCCCCCCCCCCCCCCCCCTTCCCCCTCCTTTCTGCTTCCCTGTGGTTTGGCTCTCACCAACATATGGCTTATTATCTTATACTTTCACATTGTATTATGTAAGCGACCATGTAGATCAAATTTAATGATACCAATTTTCACACACAAGAGGCTGCTAGGTTAAAATTTGAATACATGCAGTTGGCCTATGCTTTCTGATGGTATAAAATTAAAAAAATATTAATTTCTTTCAACAATAAATTTTCCAGAGTTTGGCATTGTCATTTGTTTTTCTGGGTTTGAATCTTCTGAAGTATCCAAAATGTATGGATGTAGATAATGAATTTAGAAGAATAAGTGATAGATGTATTCTTCAAGAAAAATTTATCAAAAAAAAAATGAATATATTTTGTGTCATTTTGTTGGCAGATATTTAACAGTTGTGGAAATGGAGCTTGAATTTTAAAGATGCATGTTTTAGACTGTACTATACCTTAAGTTGGAAGAGTTTCAGGTTTAGCCTTGGAGTAAATCGTCTGTCTGTCTAATGTCAAAATATTTGTAGAAATCAGATTCCAAACTGAAGTGTTTTTACGATGCTGAAATAGTCAGATCGGTGAATAAGGCTTTACCTTAAGTTTATATACTATTTTAATGATGACATTTGTGAGGCTAAAAGGTCGGCATCAAACAGATGGAGTATAGAAGATAATATGTGTTTATGTGGATGTCTATGTTGGCCACCAGGGAATTGGCTTCACCTGTAGATGGTCCTAACTGTTTGTCATTAGCTACTGATTGCCTGTATACTAAACATTGCTGACGATGCCTGGGAATTGTTCCTCATTCTATCTGCCACTTAACTTGACACTAGGAGTCAATCAACATTCTAAGTTATCATCAGTAACGGCAAGTGGGAAAATATTTATGCTACATCGAGTGAGCGAAATGCAACACTACAGGATTCGAACCAATGCTGCAACTGCATATTTAAGCAATTTCTACACTGTCCCAGAGTGTTTCCTAGCTCATGGTGTACTGCCTGATGTGTTACCTTACACATTATATATCTTTGAGTTGTGAAAGACTTGACTCAATCCATTATGGATACATAAAGTATGCGGTGGCCCATATAGTATACATTATACTTTGGAACATCATTAGGTTAAAGAATTATTTAGAAATATAATATAAATATTCTAGCTTAGGAAATCTTTGGTAGGTTGAATGTTTTCATTCCACACTGTCATAGCTCACGGGATAGGGAACGAGCTATCCTATTGCTGCCTTGATAATTGAAAAGTTTTGTTTTATTTATTTGATTCAGTTCAACAAATCCAAGGGTCCAATCACAGAATTGATAACAATGATAACAGAAGTATAGTAAACTTTCACAGATAAGAACAAAAATGTAATGTATAAGATTGATAATAGTACGATATGACATGTGTTACATAAACATGAAATTATTTAAAACATACTGCCTTTAAGCAAGACTTAAAGAAGACAGAGTACACTTAAATATACAGTCAAGAGCACTGGCATTTATATATACTATAAATGATTGTCTATACAAAGAATTGTATCATACCACCTACATAGTTGGTGAAGGAAACTTTATTGAATCATACATGTTACAGATTTTTGTTGTAATGATAAGGATAAATAGTTCCAAGGCTGTGTGGGGGTGGACTTACCTATCAACAGATAAGTTAATGATAGATATTTCCGAGTAGAAGTAATCTTTTAGGATTCTGTGGATGTGTGTACAGGGTTGGATGAACTTGTGTAACAGATTTGATGGCTGTTAGCAGCTGAGGTTTAGCAATCACATACAAAATTCAGATAACCAACATTTATCCCATCTGAAGTATTTACACAGATGTAGAAAATCTATTTAGAAACTCTTCGTTTTGACTCTATAGGTGACTTCCATTCCTCATAGAACAGGGCCAGCCCTCTACACTATTTTGGGATATCAATTTTAATGAATGTAATAAAATAGAAATAATTTCAGTTTCCAGCCCAATAAAAATATTATCAAGATGAAAACAGGAGGCTATTACTGCTGCTGGTAATAGTCCCCATATGGCTTTGTAGTGGTGTAATATGTGGAGGTAGCAGACATGTACAGGGACACAGAGTGTTATGAAGCCTGTCTACACCAGTCCTCATTCACAGACCTCTAATCTAACACAAACCAGATGCTTCATATTTCTATAGTGGGAAAGCATTTTGCAATTTCATGAAATCCGATAGGTTTCTTGCAGAGATTTTGGAAAAAAAGTTCTGATGGATTTTAATTACGTGGGAATTTGACATGTAAGTATAAAGTATAGCTGATTCTTATGTCATTTTGTGGTAACGTAAGTCCTTGTAATTTCTAATGGACTTGAGAAATGTGTTGGGGTTGTTTAGATGTTGTGCTCTCTGGATGTCTTATTTTGAGGCTTATTCTACTCCTGTACATGACAGATGTAATATATATTACAATACATCTAATGTTGTTTCTGAAGTTTAGGATCTCACATGAGTGTAGTTTCCTTTACAATTGTATTTGTTGAGTGTTTATTAAATCTAAGTTCATCATACAAATTAAAGTTCATGTTCATGATATTTTGTCAGCCATATAGATCATAATGACAATGTCAGCCATCATTCCACATAGATCCTGATGACAATGTCAGCCATCATTCCACACCTATCTTAATGACAATGTCAGCCATCATTCCACATAGATCATAATGACAATGTCAATCATCATTCTACATATATCATAATGACAATGTCAACCATCATTCCACATACATCATAATGACAATGTCAGCCATCATTCCACATAGATCATGATGACAATGTCAGCCATCATTCCACATAGATCATGATGACAATGTCAGCCATCATTCCACATACATCATAATGACAATGTCAGCCATCATTCCACATAGATCCTGATGACAATGTCAGCCATCATTCCACATAGATCATGATGACAATGTCAGCCATCATTCCACATAGATCCTGATGACAATGTCAGCAATCATTCCACATAGATCCTGATGACAATGTCAGTCATCATTCCACATAGATCCTGATGACAATGTCAGCAATCATTTCATATAGATCATAATGACAATGTCAGTCATCAAAATTCCACATAGATCATAATGACAATGTCAGCCATCATTCCATATAGATCATAATGACAATGTCAGCCATCACTCCATATAGTCCATGATATATTGTCTATAATAAGGGTTAGGTCATTGTTCGTTATATATGTCGCTCCATACCCTTAAGTTAGAGACCAATCAGGGTTCAGGATACAAAGTTTGCCATCATTATGAATTAATTATAGCTAGGTCGATCAAGATACAGAATGGACCAGAATGTTTTTGAATCCCTTTTAATTGCATAGAGACTATAAAGGAGGAGATTGCAGGTTGTAATGAATTCATGTTTTAAGTAAAATAGTTTTTACAGAGCCATTTTATTGCTGTACCCCTGGCGTTAGTGTTGTGTCAATACTTGTTCGGATTTAGCTTAGTTATTTGGCATGTATATTTCTAAATGACCACGACCTTTTCATTGGTACTATATTTTCAGATCTGCTGAACATGACCGTGACCTTTGACCTTCTTTTGTATGTCTTTGGGATTTCCCCACTAAATGAGCTAAATTATCTTCTGACCACTCTTGTTCCATACTGAAACAGTTTGTGCAGAGTTATGACCAATCATTCACCTGCATATATCTCATGACATGGTACCTGCGGCTTTCCATTTATCTTGGGAGTGTCATTGCTAATATGGGGTATTAACCACACATGGCCCTTTGTTGACTTTATGTCATGTAATGTCTGGGGCATATTTTGCATGTAAACCACTTGGTTTGTGTTATATTCTTCCAGTAGATATTAGGTATTGATGTCTGCCATAGACAGTTCCTGTTTTAACCTATCTTGGCCTATATTCTCACAGACAGTTCCTGTTTTAACCTATCTTGGCCTATTCTCACAGACAGTTCCTGTTTTAACCTATCTTGGCCTATTCTCACAGACAGTTCCTGTTTTAACCTATCTTGGCCTATTCTCACTGACAGTTCCTGTTTTAACCTATCTTGGCCTATTCTCACAGACAGTTCCTGTTTTAACCTATCTTAGCCTATTCTCACAGACAGTTCCTGTTTTAACCTATCTTGGCCTATTCTCACAGACAGTTCCTGTTTTAACCTATCTTAGCCTATTCTCACAGACAGTTCCTGTTTTAACCTATCTTAGCCTATTCTCACAGACAGTTCCTGTTTTAACCTATCTTGGCCTATTCTCACAGAACCGGAACATTATATACAATATTTCTATCAAAATTTTTGCAGTACACGTGAGTGACACTTTATATGATACATAATGGCATCCCTTCATTTGATACGGGATTTCATCAGTGCGGTTTCACAATGATATTGCTGTATTCAGATCTGATGTTATTGAGTTAGCTCCACCATGAAGAAATACAGTACATTTGGGTATCAGAGCCGGTAGTGTAGTCATAGATATATATTACCAACACTGCCCAGTACCCGAGGGGGTGATACCTGACTTATGAATCAAGACATTTATGCCCCCTGGTGTATGATGAGCTATGAATTGCATGTGTGAAGATGGTAAAACTGAGGACCTCTGTTCTGATATAGATTGTATCGTGTATATGATAGGACTCCTTGACTGTTGGTATAGAACCTCGCCCACAGAATACTCTTACACTGAATCATTCTGCACATGGCTGCATGCACTCTTTCTTTTTATTTATTTTAAATGATCTGAAATGCTGTAGATGTTCTTAACCGTTGATGGAAATTTTAAAGTCTAAAATACTGACCTTTGAGGGAAATACATAGTTATAATTTAGATTAAGCAGGGATTTATATGACTTATATTCTAAAATTTGCATGCAGTAAACATTATGTTTTCATGCAGGTAGTGTGCATATTTTTTATCAGCAAGCACACAATATTTCTATTAAAGGGTACAACAACTATTGTATCCCATTACAGTGCCTTTTTGGCTCACCTGGCCAAAGGGTATGTGAGCTATATTATGCCGTGGCGCAGCATTCGTCATCAGTCCGGTGTCTGGGATCAGCTTATCCATTAAACAACTTCTTCTCAATAACCAATAGACCCAGAGACCTAATATTGGGCCTGTAGCATGCTGGGAAGTAGGGCTTCCAAATGAATGACCTTGACTTTCATTCAAGGTCACAGGAGTCAAAAAAGCTAAAATCTTTAACTGACTTATTGGGTCTCATGCTGGGGTGAAGGGCTATCAAATTTGTTCAAATGAAAGACCTTGGCCTTCATTCAATATCATAGGGGTCAAATAGACAGAAATATTCCCATGACTTCTTCTCAAGAACTAAAAGGACCAGAGACCTAATATTTGGCTTGTATCATGCTTGGGTGAAAGCCTGAAAGACGGGTGAAAGTCTGAAAGACTTTAAGAAGTTTGTTCAAATGAATGACCTCCACTTTGATTTAAGTTTGAAATAGTTAAATTGGCCAAAATATTTAAAAAAAAAAACACCTTTTCAAATAATTGCAAGGCCCTGAGATCTTATATCTGGTCCCTGATCTTGATCTCAATTATGTTAAAGCATAAAAAGGATCATTGGATAGCAGGTGAGCGATTCGGGCCCAATGGGCCCTTGTTTTAAAAAAAGACACTTTGAATAACTATAGTCCACAAAACAGAGCATTGTTCTCTTGTTACTCTCTATCCGATCACATAATTAGAAAATAAACTGAAACTTTTCCTAGTTCATAGTTATTAAGTCTTTAGACTTTAATATTGATTTAAAAACTTTAGATCATTGTGTTACTTAGGTGCACTTTTCATGTATGTTTTTCATTTTCTGCTTGTGTAACATCGGCATTGACTTTTTGTTTAATTAAACAGCTGCACAGTTTGTCTTTCGTTCCTCATATTAAACTTCCATGTGGTATGCTAATGTGTTCTGAATGCCAACACAGCCATTTACTTAGGTTCAAGGATATATGATATTTGTTAAAATTGACACACACTATTTCTTCCTAAAAATCAATATATATAACTAAGACAGGTGCTCACAGTCATGCAAAATATGATTGTATTGGGTTTGAGATATTTGGAATGGGTTTCCTGTCTGTTCATGTTGAACTTCAAGGTATGTGTTGCCTGGAATGTAGATTACCATTACATGTTGTCAGGAGATGTTTTACAGAGAAGATTTCAGTCCTTGGTATTTCAAAACATGCATGAATTTAAGGGATGATTTGATAAATTTCAAAAAATGAGGAATTTGAAATTTATTTACCCCGGATTTTGATGTATATCTTTGTTTTTGCAAAAAGACAAAAGCACTTTAGATTATTTGAAAAAAAAGTGAATATATGAGATAAGTACCGCATAGATCTGTCAGGCAGATACCTATTATTGGATGTTACAGTGGTAAAATGATTTGGTAATTTGGAAAATAAAAATGTACACATGTTTATTTATCTATTTTGTAGCATTGCTAATGCGGGTTTATTACATGTATTAGTGTGGCATTCCTCAGAGCCAACTAGCAGAGGATGTGATCCCATGGAGTGTGGTACAGTACAGGGCGTGTAAATCTGTTAGGATGACATGGGAGATTAAGACATGATCACATACACATCTCTCCTTCATACCTCAGTGGAGTCTCATTTGGAATTGTAATTTGCAGCTAATGTGAGAGGAAGGTAGACTGTTTTTATCCACGTTCTGCTAAGCCTGGAGCCTGCTGTAGAAAGGTGTTCCATGTTTTATTCTACCTCCTCGTCAGGATTCTAGAAAGAATTCTGGGAAGTGTTTACAACTTTGTTTTGTTATTGTTGTAAAGGGGAGTACGGAGGTGAAGGAAACATTTAGGAGTAATGACAGTTTCCATCCATCTCTGAGGAGAAGCCATGAGAAATGTGTGGTAAAGCTGACTGAGTCTTGATATTGGTTGTTGTAATGTACTTGTGCTGGCTCTGTGTTAGGAGTTGCTTTGGTTGTTGTTCCAGGGACTTGGCTGGTGTACTGCTAAGGTTTTAACCATCTGTCTCCCCCTTTCCCCCTCCCTATCCTCCCCAATCATCATCTCTTACCCTTCTAACTCTTCTCTCACAACACTGCATGTTTGTCCTCTTCCCCACTCAAGTCCTATATAATCATCCTAAAATTACCTTATTTTGATTAATTTCATCTTTCGGTGTTGAATGTTTGTAAAATTGTTAACCAAATCATCTTCCTTGAATTTGCTTGCTATAATTCTGTTTAAAATCCTCAGTTTTGCATTACTTGATTTCTCTCTTTAAAACCTGGTTCTTCCAAGGAAACTATAATCTTTGTAGAATTAGTTATGAAAACTATTTTGAAATGCATACTTATGCAGTGGTCTAGAAAAAAATATATTTATGACTACATCATTGCTTCATATACTTTGAAACATTACTATCAAGGATAATTCTGGGTCATGAATGTGACAGTGATTTCCAGAGTTTTGAACAGAGTTGATGGGTTTTTTCTGTATAATATAGTACATGTATATTCAAAATATGAATATAGTGTATTCAAAGAACTCTAGTGATCGAGGTTATCAGAAAATATGTGAAAAAAAATCTTACCTCAAATACTCATGACATGATCATTCTGAAGTTATATAATTGGTAAAGCAATAAATTCACCTCCAATAAACATCTACAAAACTTGAAACAAATACAAAGTTTCTGATCTGATAAAAGGCCACATAGAAATAGATTTCCAAAGTTTATGAAGATTAGAAAAACGACAGTAATCAGTGAATGGTAAGTTAACACAGATTGTCTCTCAGACTGCAGTCAGCATGCAGGTGTACTATAGAAAATTCATGTACTATGTACTGCACCAGCAGAAAGAAGTGCTTTAATGAACTTTTAATGAGGTTTTGATATGGCAACTGACTTCCATCAATGTGGTAAGACCCTTGATGTGGCTTTAATTAATAGGCTGAAAATGTTCCAGAATTTAGCACACATGATTAATATTGGCAGTTTTTCTCAAGAGAAGTCACCTCCCCCTCTAAAAGTTTATTAGATCTAAGTAATTTTCTTTCTCAGACTTCATTTGCAAACCTGTAACGAATTCAATCTTCAAAGACTTTCATCTATAATTGACATGAATTAAAAAGCAATCTGAATGAAGCACACTTTTTTATTTGGCAGTTTGAATTTGGGTAGATTGAAGAGTTTCATCATTGATGTAAATATCAACAGTTCTCTGCAGCTTAAATCAATTACTGGATCAGATTTGGCAGACTTTGTCATCGATAAATCAGTATAATACAACTAATAGCTCTCAGATTTTGAAACAGCTCAATCCCAACAAATAATTCATATGTGCTGATGTCTGGACCATTACACTGGGCGTGTTCCTGTGTATTAGGATCGACATTTCACATGGTCCAATAGATATAATGAAGATTATTGTACAACTTCCATCTGTTATTTCTGTCCAAGTTTAACTGCCACAAAGTCTAATTGTGTCCATTTCCTGTAACTCTGCTTTTTCCGAGACAGAATGCTATATTTCCTACACACGTGGATGTCATTACATCTGTCATGTTTTTTTTTGTTCACAAGTTTGAATGGGTTTGCTGCTTAGATAATGAAAAGATTGATATACCAGGCAGTGTTAAATTTTACTCTATTACAGCTAAAGCATTTTTTTTTTAATTTTCTTTTTTGACTGAAAAATGTTTTAAAAAAGATCTTTTAATGTAATTTTTGGAAATTATATTAACAAACAGGAAATAATCCTATTTTCATATTTCAACAGCTAAAAACCTTATTTGATAAAACGTATTTCTGTAGTCTATAAAACAGTTACAGGGTCAGAATCAAGACTTTGTGATTTTTAAGCATGATTTTTCAGTAACTACCTTTTTTTTAAGCATGATTTTTCAGTGACTACCTTATATTTGTCACCTTCATCAGACAAAATTCACCCTGAAGATAATATTTCATTATACATAGCTATAGAGTTGATAGGATTACAGAGGTACTCTGGACTTGTCATTTTAGAGTGCACCAACCTGAGGTCTCAGCTATCATCTTCCAGCTACATGTAGCAAATGACAGGTCTTCATTCATTAATAACAATTGTAACTAATACTAATAGATGTTGTTCAGGGAAGTTTACTGAGGAATTGTTTGGTTTGTGTAATACACTTCCAACATCTAGTATATACATACTAATGTAGAACTCTGATCAGTCTTACTAGATAACATCTGTGACATTTGATATTATAGGTATTTATTTTCTCATTGAGGAAGAAATTGTTTGGCTTGCATTAGAACAATTTGCTGCCAGATATATAGCAGTTATATTAATTAGCCTACATTGGTATGGGGGCTTTCTCTTTATGTTGATGCGGTTTGCGTACTGACTTCCACACATACACACTGACATTATGTGTTTTTTTTCTGTGTTTTTACAGGAACTGAATCATGGCATGAGTTTGTGCGGATTGTAGTGGCGGAAGTCCCAGCACGGATGTTCTTTGTCTGGAAGAGCCTCATACATTCACTTGTTTACTGATGTTCTACTCTAGCACTTAACTACAGAGGACCAGTACATCGAAAAGGACAGACATACCAGGGGTATAATCCTGGTCATCCATCCGTCCATCATACACATCATTAAGGTGTATCTAGTGCCTGAAGTTTATCCACTCGGGACAGACTGTCATCAAGGTCTCTATTGTTAAGGTGTTCCAAAATCATGTCTATTGAATAGTGACATGTTATTGATTAGTGAAAGAAGAAAAAACAAAAGTCAATGAACCGTGTGATTAAGGCTGTAAACAATAAGGATGGCGAGGCTAGATCTTCGTCTTTAAGATACTTTCTATAACATCTACAGTATTGGATGTGATCTATAGGATTTCCTATAAAACCTGCAGTGTTGGATGTGATCTGCAGGATTTCCTATAAAACCTGCAGTGTTGGATGTGATCTACAGTATTTCCAATAACATCTACAGTGTTGGATGTGATCTACAGGATTTCCTATAACATCTACAGTGTTGGATGTGATCTACAGTATTTCCTATAACACCTACAGTATTGGATGTGATCTACAGGGTCACCATGCCTGTATACTCTGACCAGATTGTGAAGCTACAGTGACCACCTCCTGAATCTGAATTTTGTGCTAATGTTATTTGTATTGGATAGCCAGGCAACCACTTCCTCCGGATATTGTGAAGTGTGATCGGATTGTAAATAAACAGGGACCGCCCATATATGTGACCTGTAAATCTGAAGTGGATATCTGTAAAATGGTGGACGGTGGTCATTGAGAGTTAATGATTTATAATGAGTATAATGAGTTTAGATAATGTGACATATCACCACTTATAGTGCCACTAACTGGTGATAAGTGGGTACAGAAAACCTTTGTAATTACTGTGTGGATGTTACATCTCTGATTCTTAAGGAAGAATGCTGGACGGATCCATAAATGTATTTACATTGGATGTAATATCAGCCTAAGGAAGTTTTGACTGAAATTGGAGAGTTCAACTTTCTTCGTTTCTGTTTTTAATTTGTTAGGATGTGTATAACTACCCCTACGGAAATTAATATTTTGGGGAAATAAAGATTTGTATGTGACATGTTCAGGGCGTGTGTTGAAATGAATGTAGAACGGAAGATTAAGTTGTTACTTCCCCGGGAGTGTATAGTGAAGGATTCTGACTGGTGAATATGATGAAGTGCTGTGGCATGTATGGGATCTACATTACATGTTGTGTGTACAGTACACGTTATCAGTGTTGGTGTAATTCAACTGTAATGCAAGGAATTTAATATAGCAGCATTGTTCAACAAAGAAGAACATTGGGACCAAAATGAGTGAGAGTGCAACGAAAATAGTGATCCTGTCATCAGACAGTATCACTAAGACAACGGATATGAAAACAAGTCCTGTGATTAATGACAAGTCTTCTGGGAAAGGACAGGCCATAATGGAGACTCTCACTTCTCAGTCTCCAATAGAGTTGTCTACCCCTGATACATTTTCATCTCTACCCTTGTTACAGAGTAGCTATGATAGGATCACTGGGTCTCAAGACAAATCTCTTCAGAGTATGATGACTAGGTTTATATCCATGTCCTCATCTTCCAACCAACCAACAAGTCTTCCAGATGCTTCACTGAAAACAGATATTGCAGGCTCATCACAAACAGTGTCTCATTTGCCAAAGGTGGCTAGTCAGACAACACCTTCTCCAACAAAATACATTTCATTATCATCCTCTGCCAAAATCTCCAAATCTCCTAGTCTAGCAGCAAGTGCCATGAGACAAATTCAGGCTGCATCATTGCCATCTTCCAAACTCTCATCAGATATTGTGATGTCATCGTTAAAGTCATCTTCACTTTCATCGCCCATATTCAAGGATTTGTCAAGCTCAGATGCTTTCACTGATAAGCTGTCTGTGTCAAATCATCTGACCAGTGTTCAGAAGCGTAGTGCTGATCATGATCTGTCTGTGTCATTGACTTCATCGTATTCTCCAGAGACCTCAAAAAGCCCCAACTCTGCATCCTGTGACTTCACCAGTTGTACTGACTGACCCCACATCTTCAATTGACCCTATACTCAAATCCAGTAATACACTGGACCAAATAAGCAGTGATAAAACTGTCATGAACCCTCAAAATACAGGGACTGGTCAGTCATCTGCCCCCATTACCCCCTCAAAGACCATGGGTGGTGGGCTGATTCCCACCCCCACCCCCACCCCCACCCCCACTCCAAAAATGGTACATCCCCTGCCCCCAGTGACCCCAAGCAAGACTGTGATACCGAGTAGGTCGAAGGCCACTCCAATTTATATCCCCAACAAGAACTTGCCAACTTCGATGGTACCACCACTGGGGCCTACCTCAAGTATAACACCAAGTGTGCCACCCACAGCTGCTACAGGTAGGTTAACTTATAAGTCATTACAGGTATATACTGATTAAAGTTATTTCAGCTCACCTACTCGAGAACAAAGTGAGCTTATGCAATGGTGTGGTGTCTGTTGTCTGGCCGACATCAACTTTCCCTTTAAACAACAGTTTGTTCAAATGAATTACCTTGGTCTACATTTAAGGTCACAGGAGTCAAATGTGCTAAACTCTCTAAATGACTTGTCAATAACCAATGCAAGAGGCCCAGAGACCTGATATCGGGGCCCATAGCATGCTGAGCTGATGGGTTGCCAAGTTTGTTAGTAATGGCCTTGATCCAAAGAAAGTATAAAATGTGTCAAATGTGTTAAAATATTTAAAGAACTTCTTCTCAATAACCAAGATAGGTAGATATAGGATAATGATATTGGGCCAGTAGCATCCCTAAGATGAAGGGATACGTTTGTTCAAATGAACGACCTTGATTTACTTTGTCATATGTGTCCAATATGTTTTTTTCTGAATATAAGCAAAATAAGATGCAGTGTTCATATTGGCCAGGAGCATACTGGGATGTTGGGCTAAAATTGTAATTTGGTGATATAAATACACTGATTATTGCTCCATCACTACTTAATACAATCCTTTATACCTGATTATCACCCCCTAACTTAGTGTGATCCTGTATACCTGATTATCACCTCCTTAATACTTAGTATGACCCTTTATACCTGATTATCACCCCTCACTACTAAGTACGATCCTTTAAACCTGATTATCACCCCCTCACTACTTAGTATGATCCTTTATACCTGATTATCACCCCTCACTACATAGTACGACCCTTTATACCTGATTATCACCCCCTCACTACATAGTACGACCCTTATAACTGATTATCACCCCTCACTACTTAGTATGATCCTTTATACTTGATTATCGCCCCTCACTACTTAGTATGATCCTTGATACCTGATTATCACCCCCTCACTACTTAGTACGATCCTTTATACCTGATTATCACCCATCACTACATAGTACGACCCCTTATACCTGATTATCACCCCCTCACTACTTATTATGACCCTTTATACCTGATTATGACCCCCTCACTACTTAGTACGATCCTTTATACCTGATTATCACCCCTCACTACATAGTACGACCCTTTATACCTGATTATCACCCCCTCACTACATAG